>NC_087374.1:14064500-14364500 GCF_031761385.1 Necator americanus
TTCCAACTGGCTTCCAAGATGACAAATAATCGAAGGGAACACTCGACATTCTCGCAATCTTCTTTCTCTCAACTGCGACAGCAGCGTTTACTTCTTGGAACTTAGTTTATTCGGAGTTTCAATGATTGATCCAAAGGGAGGGGAACCAACTTCAATTTCTATTATGAATGTCCTCTACATTACAATACAGCTTCGCGTTGTCATTCAAAATCCTTCTCATCGTTGAAGCTCCTGTCAAGAATTAAACAAAGCATTGTGAAATCAACCGCTTCAAATTTCGAAATATGTACCTACGGATTAATGAACCTTTCGTACCACTGCACAGTGCCTTTAAATACAAAAGTTCTTCTGCTGTATTAACATGAGTTGTTACAGAGCCGTGCTCACAGCTTCGAAGTGCAAAAACTGCAAGATTTTAAATTTAAAAAAACGGCCAGCTGCCTCCACGACATGATGATTTCACTTCTAAGCAGATATTTTTACTATGAAAACCAAAAATAAAAGAAACTGGGAAGTTGTTAACGATTGCTGGATGTCCCGACGGGTGATCGATTAATGATGGTCAATGGCGTTTGGTAATTTGGACAAGATAACTAAACAGGCGGACAGAGTTTCTCTTTGAATTCTGGATCGCATTCTATCCAACGAAGCTGCTAGGATACATAGCTGCTTTGTATTAGTACAGAAGTCTCTGCAGAGTATGTGCCCGAGTGTTAACATTAAGCACATCGAGAGCTAGGAATCCTCACGCTATGGTACGAACTGCTAATTCTAAGCATATGATTGGTTCCGCCAAGTTTTTTTTTCTGCGAGTTTACACCTGAAAAACCATTGACTATGCTAGCACCAGTAGTCTTGTTGTTTTCTCAGGTTTTTTTTTAAATGTGTTGTCATCAAACATTTCTTTTGAAGATTTCATTCGGTTAATGCTTCTACGGGGTCGTAGATTGTGGGGAAGAGGGTGATTTTGTGCATCTCGCCCTGTACCAGTGTAAACGGAGGACCCTGAACGCTGTTCCTTACTACGGCTTCTGTTGCAATGCGCAACCTTTGCGCCCCGCCTCGTCTGCGATTCGTCCGAATGGGTTTTCGACGAATCGCAGGCGGGGGCGGTAGTAGGGGCAGGGGGAGGGGTGGCGCGCTGGCGTCGTAAGAAACAACTTTCCGGGGTCGTCTGTTTACACTGATACAGGGAGAGATGAACGGAATCACCCTCTTCCTCACAATCTACGACCCCGTATAAGCATTACTTGCTTCAAACCCGTACCACCCCAGATTCGTGGAGTGATGTATTTAAGATGTACGACCGTCTAATTTTATGCGAGTTGATAGTGTTGAACAGCAACATGGATTGTATGAACTGAAAACACTGCGAATTCCCTGATTTCACCAAAAAGTCTAGTTGGTCAAAGGTGTTTTCGGATAATCGACGTTCAAACGCTGTAGGAACTCCCTACTACGGCGTTGCACCCAACACATCATACAGATTTGAATTTTCCTATTTGCGACTGGTGGTCTTCTTTACATTGACCGGTCCGCTGCGATGCATTACTTGCTGCTTGTGCGCTGAGCTATGTTCTGCTTTCAACTCCTTAACTAAATGCCTGCGGTAGACCCCTATTGCCAACAAAGCAAAGCTGCCAGTCTATCTATCCGCAATTTGTCTTATCTTGATCTACGGATCGGAGGATTGGGCAACGGTTATGGAGAAGCTCGACTGCACGAAAAGGAAGTTGCTCAGATGGATAGTTGGCTTTTTTGGCCAATGATGTGGCATAACAAGGAATTCTACTTAGAAGCGGATATGGTATACCAGCCGAAGACACGAGGAAAACATCAACATCCTGCTTCGCCCTCTAAAGCAATCGCAGAAAACCGTCATCGCTTTCTATTGATTTCCTTAAGCTGTAGCAATGATCGGTATTGATCTTTACTAACAGCTAACGCTTCAGGGTTATCGCCCTTGTCAGAGCCTAAAAAAATCAAAGCTATCAGTGATTTGTTCTCTCAAACGCCCTATCATCCTACAGAATGCATTCAATGGGTAAGTAAACCCAATCAGTAACACATCGGCTAGTGGTTACTTCTCTTGCCAGATTTGGTAGCGCAGCTGACCAGCACAATTACGAATCAAGGGGTTTTATAAGGGACCTGATGCCCTGCGCCGTAAATGGAATATGGAATCCCCCAGAGATATTGATGTGAGGGAGAGGGAGGCGAGGGGGGCATCAAGATGCTCCTCAACCCAAATACACAGTGGGCCTCTTGTTTTCCCTATGTAAGCGTCGGCGCACAATCTGTACGCGATACGATACACCGCTCCTGACACCATGCAATCACCCCTTCTGCCATGTTTACGAACAACGCAGCTGGAAGTTGTACAGTCGGTCATACGCACAATTACGTACCAGCTAACCCATTTTCGCTCTTTTGCTCAGATCATAACTAAAACATCAGATCTATCTATTGTCTACGTCTCTTTTAGCACACTCTAACACTTACACTGGAAAATTTCACCCGAAGAGAAGTTCTGAAGTGAAATGATGAAGGAAAATCTGAAAAAAACGTGGCATCATCAAGCAGCTCAGGCAGATATGCATCATAGTTTCAGAAAGGATATATATGCGTGTGCAGCCTTAGAATGAACAGCGCCCCCGCTGTTCATTCTAAGGCTGCAGCCGCGTCCAACAATGAGGACGGGAGGGGGAGCGGGAAGTGAGTTCGGACAGATAGCAGATCTGATTTCAACACTGAAGTGGTATGATCCAGATCGTTGTTGGGGTATTGATGAATCATTGCTTTAACCTAGTAATAAATGTATGCAGACTAAAAATGATCGTAAAAAATTAAATACAAACATTTCATAAATGTAGACCTCATCGAGAAATATGCAGTGGTGTTAGCTTTCATCGTACCTGTCAAATTCTCAATTTATCGACAAAAACTTGAAGCCTCAAACAGAATTTAAACTTTCAACATTTCGAAAAGGAAGAATCTGAACACATGCCAACAAGTTTGATTGCAATTATTTTCGTCAGTTTTTTTTTTGATGCGCTAACAACATCACTACTAAAAAAACGCTTCCTGCACAGGTCAGGAGAACAACTATAGGCCTTTTGTCTTTGAGATATCTCTTATAGGGTAAGAAGCAGCCTTACTAGTTTCCGGATCCAACAAAACAATGAAAAACACAAAGTATGAGACTTATCAACCCTTTGACGACGCGCTGGGCCGCGCTTTCTTAGTCGCGTGGGACAATGCGACTCATCGCTGAGCCTGTTTTCAGTGGTTATTTTCAAGTACTTTCCAATTTTTGAAACCTTTTGCACTTAATTGGTTTAATATCTTCGAATAATATCACAAACAACATGGGCAAAAATCTGTCTTTTGAAAACAAAAAACAAATTCAAACGTTGATTGCAAGCCACACTTTTTGTGCATTCTTCAGAAACCTACAATGCGAAAGTGGCTTTTCATTCGCTACAAATAATCCAGTAAAGTTTTTGATCTTAGCTGCACAAGTGTCATTAAACTTAGAATCATTTTCCTTGTTCTGTTTACTCGTTTCTTCGAAAATTACTGACAACATTTCCTTATCCAAATATAGCTCGTGAAAATCAATTGGTTTGTGACAGCTACGTAACTGATCATGTGCACCAAGTTATTGGGAAAATTTCCAGTCATCATGAGTTTCTGCGTCCCTTAACCATTCGCCTGTTCGCTCTAACTCTCTAACACCAGCAATCCATTATTTTTCGAACCAAAATCGTTATCTCCGCAAGCAGCACTAACGCAACATTGAAGATAGAATCATTTCCAGTAGTTTGTTCGTCAGATTTATCAAGTAGTCTTTTAAAACTATTCCTCGAATCGTTTAACTCAGATTCGTCTCTCTTTGGCAGCTAAAACTCAATTAACTGTATGCAAACAGGATAATGAAAGTGAAAAAGTCTTATAGCAACGCAATTAGCAACAAATACAAGACAAATTATGCAAGCACGCAGAAATTTATTCACAGGAAAAAAGTGGTGAGGGTAGGACAATGCGGGTCAACATTGAGTTTAGGTACGTTTTAGGACACCGTGCAACGCGGTTGAACCGGCACGGTGTCCTAAGAAGTGCCTATCCCACGTGCCACACACGCAAAAACGTGCACTATCGTCAATGGGTTAAGAAACAACTTATGCCCTTAAAATAATTTCTCATGGACATTGTAGGGAAAGTTTAATTGAAATCAGTCACATTCTTCCGCCTAAGTTCCGCGAATATTCGAGAGTTCTTCGATTAGTCAGATGGGGTTAAGCTCCAGTTGTCCTAAACCTTTAGAACTGGGCCTCAACAGAAATATTAATGTAACATTTCTCGAATGAAAATGTTCACTTGAAGAATATGTACATAATGTCCGTAGAGGTAGCAGATTTTTGTACTATCCGCCACGTTGAGTACAGTTCGCACATGTTTGTCTCAAACGTGTATATAAAATGCACTAATACAATTGATGACTTCATCCATTGTCGTCATAGATTGAAGATTGTGTTCTATTGCTGTCATAGTGCATTGATGGCCGGTGATAAACAAGAGTGAAAGGACGCTGACGTGGTTGGCTGTCTACCAGCATTCCATATTTAAGGAGGTTAGAAATCTGAAGAGATGATTGTTAATGAAGAAAAATGAGGTCTGCTGCTGCCGTTTTCCTTGAGGTGAGTATTTCCACACGATTATATGTGGAAGTAGGCCTTATAACATCCTTATATGTACTTACTTGTATTATTTTGCATCTTATGTTGTTAGCAAAATCCTTCTTCTTTCTCACATTCCTTACAGGTGAGCCTCCTTATTTTGCTGACAACGTCAGTTACCGGAGATACTCGAAATGAACGCACTTGTACATTCCCAAATGCTCTCGATAATGATCTGCGAGACGCTATGTTCTACGGTCTCCTTTTTTTGAAACCCTGGAAAGAGGATCCGGTTTGTTGTACTAAGACTTTATCAAACACAAAATTCTCTAGATGAGTTGCACTTTCTTTGGGAAATATTTTATCGGAACGATAAGGAACAACTGACTCTTCCCTGTTATTATTAGAAATATGCATGTCAAATCGAACAAGATATCCACGACAATTTCGACAAATTCAACTGGAAGCAATATGAAGGGAATTCACTGGATATACTCACATTTATGTATCACGAAAAGAATTCGTAAGTCTTTGTAATAACATTTGAACCCTTTACCATCAGACCGTCATGTTCAAGATGCTTCTCACAAAATAGCCAAGTGGAAAGTAGGTTGTAGGAATATACTAACTATCTTTGTTGTTGAGGTGAATATGAGCAGTTAGGTAAAATCGACATGAACCTAACCTACCGCTGCTTGTAGTTAATTGCTTGTTAATTTGCCAAGTTTTCCCAAATGACGTGTCCCACATCGGTAGTGGCCGCCATTTCTTGGTTGTTTTCATTTTTTGCTTTTTCCTCTGATTTTTCCGTCTTTTATGTGTCTTTTTCCACATTTATGTATGTTGTCATTCCGTATTCCGTATGATATGTTTGCTGTACTTATTTTTCTTGTATAGATCTACATTGTATCTGTATATCATTAACAAAAACAATACAATAACTCAAGAACCATATAAGTGCAATGTAGATCTCTAAAACAAAGGAAATTCAGCAAGCATGACAAAAATATGAAAAAAAACATAAGAGACGAAAAAATAAAGGGGAAAAGGAAAAAAAATGGAAACAACCAAAGACTGCGGCCAATTTCGGCGATTGGGATGATGTCACTTGGCAGAATTTGACAAATTGCAAGCAAACCGCTCGCAGGCCGTCTGCGTGCGGTCAAAAACTGCGCTGTTAGCGCGTAACTGCTCGCGCAACTGCACCCTGCTTCGTGTCACTTTGACTCGAGTATACTGCTCTATGTTTGCAGATTTGGATTTGGACTCCAACATTCACCTTTTTGTTTGTTTTACAATTTTTTGTTTGTTTTTCAACTATTATTATTATTTATTTATTATTTATTTGATTTATTTGATAGTATTGTAGTATAGTTTTATTTATTTGATAGTATTTTGATATTGTTTTATTAGGATTAGCCTTTTTTCCCTATTGAAGAGCCTCAAGGGAGCTAACCCAGAATGGATCGTCTGGCAAAACGTTCCAACTTTTAATTTTAGCCTCTATCTTGTTCATTTTTGACTTTTTTGCAGGACAAACAACACAGAGCATGCAAAGAGGAACTTCGTCTTTGAAGCCCTGAGGGCGCGGAGGGCCTATATTAGAAAGGTTGAAACAATTGAAATTTGTGATCTAGCCACGCATTTATATGTGCTAAACTGTACCTAGCTTCAATCTTGAACTGCATTTATGCAACTAAAGCAATTCATATTCAGATAAAACCCGTGACATACTTGGGTTGTTACGTCAAGGAAAAAGACGGAAAAAACCGGATCGTTTGCAAATTTCAGCACGTTTGAGGCATATACATCGATGCTTGCAGTCTTCGGAATAAAGTTTCGCTAATACTTGTAGAAATTTAACAGTTTCTGCAGCACCTTACTTTGAGTCCACTCTCTTAACGTAGGTATTAAATTAATGGCATTTTAACGAGAACACTTCTCAGAATGAAGTTTCTTGAAACTCGTGAATATTTCAAATTTTCTGTGGCAATTCCTGTTTCAATATTAGATTGTGTGATCACCGTAAGTTCTGCACACTGCTTTCAAAAATCCTTAAATAATAGGTGGAAAAGTTTACTAATTATGGTTGATAATTTCTAAAGAACTGATGAAGATCATAATAACAAATATGAAATGAATAAATAAATGAATGAATAAATGAAGGAAATGCTGCCGCATTTGGCGAGTCCGACCGCTACTTGCTCGCGTTGACCATGTTCGGACCAAACGCAAGCAGAGTGGACGCTCTGGGTCCCTAGAAGAAAAGTGGAATCTTCGAGGAAAACTCTCCGCTTCTTCTGAAAAGACTTCTGAAAAGTCGGACGAACATTGTCGCTTTACAGACATTTGTTGTTGGCAACAGTTCAGGCGGGAATTCATGACTCATATTATATGGGACAGAGACGAACGGATCGGTTGTGTAAGAGCTCCAGCTGTAGATCAGGAAGGTTGAATGTAAAATCAAGTCAGGTATGTTATATGAAACAAATGCGCGAACAACATCTATGTTTCCATCCTGTTGCATTACATTCCAATATTCCAAATTATCCCAAAAGGAAACAGAATTAAAATGTTCCTCTGATCTAATTCATAGCAACTAATATTTTCATGATGTGCACAGAAGCTTGCAGCGTCATGCTTTCCTAAAAGAATTTTTTAAGAGCAGTGTCAATCGAAAAGTAATAGCAAAAAGTGAATTATTTTCCACATCGTTCACACCTAACGTTCTTTGGCGGTTGCGGAAACTACTCGAAGAGTTTCTGATCCTCTTACCAAATTGAGAGACTTTTCATTAATAAGTCACCTGGGGAGCGATTCGCTCTTACAGCAGAAGAGAAAATATTTTGAGCTCGTTGTTAAGAAGGAAACAAACAAACAGCCACAATCTCTGCTACTCTAATCAGCCCCCACGAGGAGAAGTGCTTGATTTTGATTCCCCTTTCAGATGCATTCAAACGTTTCATTTCAACCTAGAAGAGTAAAAGTTGTATGCGTCTGCCTTCAAAACAGTGACACAGGAGGAAAGGATGTGCTAACACAATGTCCTTAGATCCGAAACGAGTCTGATAGAAATTTATTGGTTCCGTTGAGATGAGAGAAACGTTCGGTCACCGGCTGTTTCCAATAATCTCTTCGTACTGCGCCACCAACCGCTTCAGGGGACACAGAAAACAAAAGAACGTTTTGAGCGAAATACTCTTACAATGGAACGTATTTATTAATTCAAGCCAAGCCGATTCAAGCCGTTTCACGAATAATTCAATGTAATTAACTCTATATAACTCTATAACTATAACTACAACTCTAAATACTATATCACTGATGATGATCAAATTGAACTCATTTCTGATAATGTTGTTCAATTACATGATAGAATTCGTGCACAGGTAATTACATTATGTTCCTCGCACCTTTTCCCACAAACCAATAATCCAAACTGTTCGTCGACATTCACTAAGTTCACTAGCAGTTCAAAAATTCGTTGTCACTAAGTTTTGTTGCAACCGATCTTTTTCTTTGAAAACGATTTTTTCATAAATACAAGTGATGATTCTTTTCATTCTAGGTTCTTTGCACTAGGCATTTTTTCCTTTAGTGATATAGTTGAACCCTGTAAAATATGTTGCTGTTTATCTGGTCAAGCAACATTCGGTTAGGGCTTTCTTGGTCTTTCGTTCACAAAATCATTGTCCTTATATTGATTGTTTTTGCTCTACAAAAACTTTTCGAGTTTTTGGGGAAGAAATTGCCTTCGAAGATTCCCTACTTTTAATCTGACTGACGCAATGACCAAAGTGTAGGCGCTTTTAAACGCGAAGTTCGGAGAATCATAGATTAAGCTGGGAGAAGCCTGTCGCTTCTGGTTACATCAACACATGGATTCTTAAGCGACCAACCCTTCTTCACCTTCATCAGCAGTCATCAATGCGTATTTTACCAGTATGACAGCAGTAGTACACAGTTTTCATATGACGACAATGGATGAAGTCACAATTTGTGTTAGTGCATTCCATACAAAGTTTGAGACAAACACGTGCGGACAGTACTCAGCGCGGTTGATAGCAGTTCAAAAATCTGCTTCCTCTACAGACATTATGTACATATTCTTCAGGTGAACATTCTCATTCGAAAAGTGTAACAAAAGGACAAACAGGGGGACAACTGGATCTGAACCCCCTGGATCTGACCAATCAAAGAACCCTCGAATATTCGTGGAACTCGAGCGGAAGAGTGGAACTGATTTCAACTAAAATTTTCGCTACAATGTCCAACAGAAATTATTCTACGACATAAGTTGTTTTTTATGTTTCATACCTTGTGCTTTTCATTGTTTTGTTGGATCCAGAAATTAGTAAAGCAGCTTCTTACCCTCTAAGAGATGCTTCAGGGGACACTTCCCTCAGGTGGAAACGCTTCTTGCACTTCCCTCGGGTGGACAACTATATGTCTTCATATAGTTGTCCACCTGAGGGAAGTGCAAGAAGCGTTTTTTTAGTACTGATGTTGTTAGCGCATCAAAAAACTGACGAAAATTATTGCAAATAAATCAAACTTGTTGATATGTGTTAAGATTCTTCCTTTTCGAAATTGTGGACGTTTAAATTCTGTTTGAGGCTTCAAGTTTTTGTCGGTAAATTGAGAAATCGACAAGTGCGATGAAAACGCGAGCCAACTCTACCGCACTCTTTCTCAATGAGGTCTACGTTTATGAAATGCTTGCATTTAATTTTTTTTTACGATTATTGTTAGTCTGCATACAATTATTGCTTAGTTAAACCAATGATTCATCAATACTCCTACAACGATCTGGATCATACCACTTCAGTGTTGGATTCAGATCTGCTATCTGCCCGAACTCGCTTCCCGCACCGACGCGGCTGCGCAAGTAGTCACCTGGTTGCTGAGGCGGAGTATGTCCATTTTTCAATGTTATTTACTGAAATATAAAGGTTGAAGTGCGCGACTGAGCAAAGTGGAGCCACCTATGCGTTCGACTTGAATTCAGAAAAGCGTGCGCAGCCTTAGAATGAGCAGCGGGGGCGACCCGATGAGTCAAGTCAGTGTTTTTATCTTCGCAGACAAGTCTGGTTCCAATTTATCGACCACGGAGAGATGATATGCTTGGTTGGCAATAAGGCAATTTCTAACTATTAACTCGAATTATTCGACTATTGTTCGTGCAGTAACTGCCGAACCCCTTACCAACTGACCTACATCTGCCCCTGCTGAAGGATGCTAGACAAAACTTCTACTACATTGCATTCACTGACCTCTTCACCACTTTCCTGAGCCTTCTCACCTCGCAGCGCGCCTTCAAAGAGAGATAGAATTTCTGCTGTTTATCTTTTAATTTCTGAACGAAAATCTAGGAGGAGAATTAAATTTCATCGCCAGTCATCATTTAAAATCCAACAAAAAAAAAACTGGATAAACAATTTGGAAAAATCTCGAGAATTTCTGGTAGAACGAATGCAAGTTCAATTGGAAACTTTCTTTCAAAAAAAGATAACTAAGCAGAAGACGATGTAAACACGAAACAGAAAGGATGACAAGGAGGCGATGAGCAGATGAAAAAAATGAGGTAACGATAGTTACTGACAAAGGAACAACGAGAAAAACAAGTGCGACCTCGGCGAGACGGGATGTTGGGGTGATTGGGCGATGCATGTGTGATTGAAGAGCAACTGTTGGTGGAGGAAAAAATGTGGAGAAGCGCTGCATTGGTTGGACCTCTGCCTCGCCATTCAGCGCCTTCTGCCCTCTGTTATTTTCACTTGTTCTTACCACGTGCTGTGATAGAGTGCTTCGCAAAACATTCGAACAAAACCGCTCGACTTAGAAATAGGTTTATTTTAAGGTCAAAAATTGATCTTCAGTAGATGAATCTTTCATCGATGAGTTTCACAGACTCCTCCTCCTGCAACGAACTAAGAGCGGAACGGACCCGTGAGATCTTCGCTTCGGGCATTTGCTGAAATTTACGCTGCGCAGTAAATTTCATCTTATGAAAGAAAAATAAATAAAAACAAATAAATAATAAGTGATAACAATGGAAATAAAAATGTAAAATGAATAGGAATACCGAATAGGGAATAATTGTGCATGAATATGCAAAAATTCGCATCTGTTTTTATGGGCTTGGTGTTGAAAACCTCAATTAAATTAATAAATTAATTAATATAATTGATTATAATAATATATGATTATAATATGATTATAATATTAATTGAATTAAATGCTTCCCGGCATGTTGCCAAGTTTATGAAGACCATTAAAAAACCATCATCTCCAAATTTCAACTTAATTTTCATTCTTTCTAAGCAATGTTTTCTCACATTAATTCTCGAAGAAAAATGTGTATGTTTATCACTACCCTAGTGAACGAAAGAAAACTTGGAAATAAAGAGCAATAGAAAAGGAGAAAGAGATGAAAGCTTCCTCCATTGACATAACTATAAAAATTACCTCAAACTGATCTAAGAATATCATAGTTGGGCTGCTATCATCCGAACAAATTGAAATCAGCTCAATCATGTGAGAGCAGCCAAGCTCCTGAATAATTAATTTCGGAAAGAACGAAGATATACCATCTAATGCAACCATTGTCGATTGACAATAATTAAATTTCCGACAAACGTTTATTCACGCAACTGTTGCCAACTGCTGCCATTTTGAGTTTTCGTCCATAAGTTTGGAGAGCCGAAGTCGAGTGAGATAATCCAGACAAGAGATATCATCTAGAGTAAAGGGAAAAGTTACAGGAAAAAGCAGCTTATGCGCATGGTCCACGCAAATCTCAGCGAAAAAGAGCGTTTTGAAAGGTTATTAATCGGGCCCTGATGTTGAATGTGGCGATATATTGCTGTACCTTCTAAGGCTGAAGTGCTAGAACGTTTGTTGAATCTGCTACTCCTTTTTGGTCGGCTTCCACTACTCGTTGACGGTTGATCATCTATGTATTCACTGTCGGACTCCGTTGCGCCATTGTTTGATTGTGATGTGTAATTCGTCTCACGTTCTGAAGGGGACGGTTCTTCGCAACGTATTCATTTTGTGGATTGACATTCTTATAGAAAACTATGCTATACCGTAATCCTCTTCCCTTTCTTGATGCGATTGTTGATCGACACGACGAGAAGGAGCAAGTCGTGTAGGGCCGGCATCTTGATTTACGTTAAGGTTGGGCACTGATCTGCCGAACAGTGGAGAACGAGTTGTGGTCAGATCCGAAGGAGAGAAAGGTGGCGGTTCTTTCGTTGGCAGTTCCACTCTGGAATTTCATTCATTTAATCGTTTCTTAGCCACGGTTGAAGCCTTCTTCATACTTTCCACTTCCGCCTTATCCTTACTATTGAGTCATGCTATTCACACGGAACACGAACAAAACCCAAAACAGCACGTGTAGTGTTGAAACGATGTGCAAACGAGCTGCTCACCTCTCTCCCGCAATGACCTTCTTTATCATCTCATCATCGCTATCTGCTAATGAGGTTTCATTTTTATTCTTTTTTTGCGGATCGGCTTTGGCGTCAATGAGAAGACCCATTATAGCGTAATTTGCAGTCTTTGCACACAGAAGGAGAGGAGTTTCGCCATTCTCGTCTTCAACGTTCGGATCGGCTCCTTTCTTCAAAAACAGATCTGGTCTCAGGTGGTCAGAAGCTTTCAAAATAAAAAAGTTTCTAAGTAAAATAAGAAAGTATAATCTAAATAAAATATAAGCAACTCACGCTTAAGAGAAATTGAACGATTTCGACGTCATTCATATTTACTGCGTGTAGAAGAGCATTGCGGGATCCGTGATCAGCGCAGTTGATAGACGCACCACATTCCAGTAGCATTTCAATGAGACTCAACTTCAGCCTATAACAGCACTTTATTGTTTCTTTGAGATTTCAGCATAACCCATGTTCTCGAGCCATCTCATTTTGTTACGTCCCATACAGCTTTGTAAAATCTCAAAAAATGGTAAGAAGATTAAAATGGTATTATAAAACAAAATTCTTGTAGGAACTACGGTAACGTACAATCAATACACTCAACAAGGAGGACAGTAGCTCAGGTCACTCTCCATCATTCTGGTTTAGTAAGTAAACTTAGGTAGAATACTTTACAACCAAGAAAATTACACTTTTTCAAAATTCGATTTGAAGGAATGTTGTGTCGCTAACATTTGGACGTACATTCTATTGAAAGCAAAAATGTTTCAGGCGTTTCCGTATAGAAGCTTTAAACGTAAAGGAACGCAACTTGAGACAATGTGAAGAGAAATTCCCGAAATTATAGCGGAACTTTTATTGATATTAACAAATTAATTACCCCATAGTCTCAATGGTTCCTAAATTCAAACAAAAATCAGAAAATGATTTCCATGTAGAACGTTCAGTATTTACTTCTTTAGGACTTTAACGATTTTAAACCAGAAATCTGCCTTACCTTATTTCGCAAACAAAACAAAAAGCAAAAAGTTAAAGGGGGCTGAGAAGTGAAAGTCACAAAAGGATGTGACTACCATCCTCTTTTCAAAAATTGCACATTTTTTAAGAATGTGTGCGAGATTGTTGTAATACCGAAACAGCAAGATAAAATTGTTTGGCGCAGATGGGTACGCAGGCTGCAAGGACAGGACAGCTCGCAGGGAAATTTTCGGCACCTCTCTGCTCATAAAAGTTAAAGGAAACGCTCCAAATTACTCTTTATTTGAACAGAGGTGAAGGTGATGATCGAGTTGAAAGAACCGCATTTTATTCCAGGATCAGGGTCAAGCGTGTGTAGGGATTTTTCCATCGAGGCTTCGTTAATGGAGTGGGTTGCAAGGGAAGGGAGTATGGGCAGTACATAGTGAATTGAGCAGCATGACAACCAACACAGATTATTACGTACTATGAAATAATTACATACATTACAAAATATTACAATAAATAATATTAGTCGAATACATAAATTACAAAATGTTATTTTAGTTTCAGGCATAGGACAGTAAAATGAAAACATCAACATTTCGTTCTGACAATGTCCGATGTATTAGCAATGTACTAATGAGACAACGTAGCTTCGACAACCCAGTGAAGCAAATTTTTGCAAAAGAGATGGAAACCTGAAACAATTTCTGAAAAATGAAGCAGAATTTTTTGCGCACTCCACACCAGTTTAAAAGCAAGTTTAACAAAATTTTATAACTAAAAAAGCCTGGAAGATCGCGAGTAACTTCGGCATAAGAGGACCAAAAGAGAAAGTTTAGGTTGTTTTTGAGAGAAGAATGTTTACCGCAAAAACAGTCACGTCACAGCTTTTTTCCACCCAGTAGTCTTTTTGGAATCCTGGTGGGACAGAGATGAGAAAAATGGCATTTTTCCCATCTTTGTCCCTTCAAAAATTTGGAAAAACGGCGAGGCCCTGGAGATGGGTTAATGCAGCCCCTGATAGAGAAAATCCTCTGCTACAAAAAAAAAACTGGAAGATGATTTGCTTTTCCATTAAGTTGCTCCGAGTTATTGGATTTTAATCAAAATCATTCACTTTTCGGCGCGCGAGCAAAAACTAGGATTCTGGCGATTTTTTTCCATTCTAAAAAAATGAGACAGCATTTTAAAAAATCATTCATATATTCGGATAGAGGGCTGAGGGAAACCCTTGTATGCCAAGTTTCTCCTTTCCGGACAGTCTGGTTCTCTTAAAGTTTAGACGGGACAAGTGCAAAAAACGTGGAGAATTTTAAATTTCGTCCCATCAAAATTCCAAAATGACTGGGAGGTGGAAAAAAGGCAATGCGGCCTTTTTTAGGGCAAACCTTCTTCTCTTAAAAATTACCTGAGCTTTTTCTTTTGGTCCTCTACTGGCGAAGTTGTTTGCGATCTCCCAGACCTATCAATGTGCACAAAATCTAAACTTTTTTGGTCATTATATTTTGTTAAAGTCACTTTTAAACTGCTAAGTAAAATTAAATTCTTAATTTTCTTGAAGTTGTTCCAAGTTGCTGTCTCTTTTGCGAAAATTTGCCTCAGTGGGGTGTCGAACCTGGGAGATCACATTGTCATATTGCAGGGACAAAATGTTTTTTTTTGCTTTTTTTCTTCGTCCCTCCGTCATTCGACCTACGCACCTAAATATCCTCTTTTGGTCTGTTATGTGCTTCAATCAGAATTTGAAGATAATTAGTATCTCTAATTTTAGAGTAGAAATAGAATAGAATAAAACTGAAAATATTTTAATACCAGTATTTTAACAGCTTATCCGCAAATTTGCGTCTTCTAGTAAATGGTATTTCTTCGCTTCTGTCACCTACCGATTTTCACATCTGGCATTTGTTCCCCGGCTAATTTTCGACTTTTCGAAACGCATGAAATTTCTAGTATATTGAATTAGCAGCAATCGAGAACTGTCGCAGGAACGATGAAGGAGAAGAAGAGGGAGGGGGGAGGGGCGTACTCGAGAGGGTCGTGTCCTATCACTTCGCCTGACCCTGTCACGATACATACTTGGATACACGAGCAATCTTCAATGATTGTGAAGGTTCCTTCATCGTTTCCATTCGCCTCTTTCTGAGTAATCATCCAAGAAAATCCTTGATCTAGCAAGCGTTGATGATGGCAATATCAGGATCGCAGAAGTATGTTCAGCGGCGCTCTCAAATGGTCTTCACTGCTGCGAACATATCGCCTATATTGTTTGCAGTCTTCTTCGCACTGGCCGGTGCGTACCAGAGCTCTGGCAAATATTCCACCGAGTCCCAAAGATGATTCATTATTTCGCTGCGTAGGAAAGGAAAAGTAGTGCCGATCAGAAGGGTGAGCCGAAAGGTCTTGTCCCATAGCTTACAGCTTAGAGGTAGCTGTGCTACTCAAAAGCAACTTTCAAAGCACCACAGTGAAAACGTCCAAAAATAATCAAGCAATTCACGTCAGTCTATTGCATGTTCAGCGAAGTTTCCGTCGAGAACTGCCCCTGTGCTGATGCAAAAAGAAAGGAATGAAATGAAATCAAAGCAGGCGATTATAGCAGAAATGTCAAGCAGTTTGTTAGAAAAGCTGTTTGAAAATCTGTTCCCAACGCTCAAAAAAGCACTCACCTCCTAACCGCCAAATGAAGAGGCGAAAATCCTTCTTCATTCAAAGCGTCAAAATCGCTTTCACTAGAAGCTGGGGCCTCCAAAATTTCCTTGAAAATCGCCTCATTGTAAGCATCTGCAAGGTAGTGCACAACCTAAACACCTAACAATGAATAACTAGAAACCACGACCGGCTCGGATGTATCATAACTCTTACCGTGTTTTTGTGATTATCGAGAATGTTTGTGGCCGCCCCTTGGCTGAGCAGGTAGTGAACACTGTCTGGATCGCCTGCTCGGACGGCATTGTGAAGAGCTGTCTGCCCTCGATCATTACGAATATTCACGATTTCTACAAACAATAAGAGAAAGCGTTTCTAACTCCGGATGCGAGAGAAATGAGTTTTTCTGTGGAACACCTCTTGTAGCTCACTCTGTAATAGGATCGTTTTACAACTCCTACTCCAAGATGGAAGAAACCATTTTTATAGAAAAGTACGTGAAAGACCGCCAATATTCTTTCACACTGCGCAGGACCGGGTCACTACTGACCAAGACACACGTCGTAACAGACTGCACCATAAAGACACACAATCAGATATCGCTGCTGAACCTCGCATCCTCTATCTAATATCCATATCTTATTTGATTACCAGTCAGTCATCTCACGCGTAAGTTCCACTCTTGTCTAGTATAAACAGTAACATTTCGAAGCAAGGTATATGGTGTGTTGTTCCCGCGCCTGTATAACTATGGCTTCGAACTCTGGCGAAACAGTTGATTTCGGGAACAGACTGGTGGGGTTGCTAGACAGAAGGCTGTTAAAAGAATTCTCTTCGAAAAATCATGCAATCGATTTCAGATTCATTCAGATTCAGATTTCCTTGGCGATCATCTTCTTCAAAAGCAAAAGTTCAGATTACCAGAAGTGCACAATTCAACACTTGCACCGAGCTTGCGTTATTTATTTCGTCGATCTATAACATTTCTCTGGAATTGCTCTATGATCTCATACGCTTACTTCCGGAGCGATCGCATTGTGGTCAGTGTGATTTGAAATGAACACTGAATTTTTCTAGGCTAAGAAAACGTTTCGATTTTGATTTGCTATTTTCCCCACTAACGTCATCTGTTGCTGCGTCAATGGATAGTTGTGGACGAGGACTATTCAACAGCTTCAGCTTTCTGATAAAAAGTAGGAGAATAAGAGTATTGCCTCAATAAGTAACAAGCCACACGATTATTTTAGAAAAGCTAACAATAGTGCTAGAAAGAAAATGTTCCCGCTTTGTCCTTAGTGCACTTATGGTTTGAAGTTTCCACCGTCTAAACCTGTTCCTGTTAACCTGTTGTTGTGACGGTGGCAAGTTTATTCTTTTGGACCACGACGTTGCGGCTCTTAATCACAAAAAGCGTGTCTTGTTCTACATGCGATTTGAACATTTCACCACGAGCCAGTCCACCGACCTAACCCAAAGTTTCCTGAAAATAACCCTCTAAGTGGCGCAGAAAGAACAGTTTTTTTTCCTGAGAAACATATCCACGAAGACACTTGGCACGCACTGCGCTAGTGTGAGTTCTACGCTTCACAACCTTCGCACTCATGTTTCCTTGTCGCTTGTTGCTCAGATGTACATTAACGAAAATATCCAGCTGTTAACTTATTTTCCAGTATACAACTGTGTATCTATTGCTCATCGCTTAATCTGACATGTGTTAGTTTCGTGCTAAGCAGATCAAATTAACGTTTCGAAGAAATTTCCCATGTTGGGCACCATTAACCAGTAAATAGAGTTCATTGGGTAGTTTGTAGGGGTAAGTCGCCGGAGCCGGAGCCGCAAAATACTGCCTACAAATCTAGGAATTAGACGGACTAGAACCCTAAAACTGACCAGTTTCCCCGTATGAAACAACCACATACCCACGTGCGAATGACGATATGGAAGTGCGTGAAGTTGTTATTGAATAAATTACCAATTTGAAGTTTGTTTGAAGTTGTTATTGAATAAATTATGCTAACATCAACAACTTTCTATACCTCTGCAAGTGCTGCAATCCACTGTGAAAGTCTTTGTTTCGTCATAATGCGGGTGTAAAGAGATACTCGCGTTTTATGATGAAGCATTTTGTTAATTCGTCTTTTTTTTTTGAATTTTTAAACAGTGTTCCCTTGATCCGCTGTGATATTCGCAAACAACCTACACCTTAAGTCCTGTGTACCTCTTAGCACAAAGTTGAAAAGAAAGTCCTGAATAAAATTATCCATTTTTTAAAGAATTTCCCAGAAACCCAATTAGAATAACTGTGAACCATTCAACTCTAGAACTTAGCGTACGCTAAAGCGCCAGAAGCTCCCAAATAAGGTCAAGCGCTTATTTGGGAGGAAACCCTCTTGAAAACGACCTCATCTAATTCTTTCTAACACACGCACTTATGTAGCAACAAAATTAAATGCAATAAATTAATGGAACAAATAGGATACTTAGTAAATAAATCAAAACAATATAATATGATGAGTACTGATAAATGGATAGTAGTAAACATTAATAAATAGTGCTGCACGTAAAACAAAAATTCATGATATAATATAGACGCCGCTGCAATGATTAAAAGTGTGTCATTACATATGTGAACGTATAAATTGGAAACATGGGAAGTTCTACGTTTGTATTCGACGGCACAATTTTTCTCGCAGGCGGGAGTGTGGGGGGAAGGGTGGGGCGCTGCAATGGAGGACATCGTAAGAAAATGCGCTCCGGGGTCGTCCTTTTACACTGATACAAGGAGAGAGCAACAGAATCACCCTCTTCCCCGCAATCTACGACCCCGTATAGTACTCTGAAACCCGCACAACCCAAGATTCGTAGGGTGATGCCTTTAAATGTCTATTCAAAGAATTCGTGAGTAAATGAACGAATTAATTTGTAGAAATAAGTTGTCTTTTCAGAGACTCTCTGGTTTTTTTTTTGAAAGTTAGTTGAGAAGAAGTTGAACTCAGCAGATTTTGCAACCTTTTCTCAACTAACTTTTGACCGGAAGAAAAATAGCGGAAGGTAGGTTAAGACGATTTGCAATCAGAAGGAAATGCAAATCGCTGCCACTAACATATCGCAAAGCGAATTAGTTTTTATAAACGAGCTGTTGGATTTTGACCGAAGTCATGGACATTTTGACGCGCAGCAAAGAGTCCGAAACTTCAACTTTTTTTGTTGCGCGATTACGGTAATACGGGTGAAAAATTCAGTCTCACATTTCGAGAAAACATCAGACAAAATCCTTGTTATTAATTAGACAAACTCGGAATTCTCATCACTCCTCGAATACTTGGTTTAAGTGGAATGTTTGTTGTAACAAAATATCAACGGATGCACGCAATGTGCTCGAACAAGCTGAATACAACAATTGAATAAAACGTTCTCAGAATTTCCCAACTCACCCTCTTTCTTCTCCTGCGGAATCGCTGAGAGCAGCAGTTTTAAAGCAAAACTTTGTGAGTTCTTTGCTGATATATGCAAAACCCTGAAAAGATTTGCTTCAGCTTCTGCTAGAATGGGCATAAGCTTGTAAAAAAGTAAATTGTATTGTATATGGATGAGCTGCGCTTAATTCGTTTACGAGCAATTTTTCTTTCAATGCTAAGCCATGGGGTCGCTTGATTCCCACATCTGCCCTGCGTTGTTTTTAGCGGCACACATTTGCTCGGTCGCAGCGGTGGGTCTTTGTCCGATTTTGAATTGTATTCTCGTAAGTAAAAAGAGGTAAACTTGCTAAAATCCCTAAATCATGCGATTTAGTGTAAATTGCAAGCTCGAAAACTAACGTGTTGCCTTCGCTGTCCTTCTCGCCAATGTACGTCGAAAAGGGCAGTATTAAGGATGAAATTTCTCCATTTGCCGCAAAGTCGACCAAACTTTCAAATTGAGACTGCGGACCCAAATTTTCTCTTAAGACGGAATTTCAGTAAAATGTTCTTCCTTTCCCCTGTTTACTTCTAGTAAAATATGCTTGAAGAGAATTTCGCACTTACTTGGCTCGGTAGGTGAATGGAATACTGATATGCATGGACTGTCCTTTGAGGCACAGCTGCAGATTTGTGTCATGTGAGAAGCGAAGTTGTGGGACGGTAAAAGTGAAAAGCTAGAAGACGAAAAGAAATAAACAAATAAACAATTGAGAGGCTCCACTAATAAGTAATTATGCGCTGAAAAATCTACACTCAACATTTTGTAATTTACTTCCCAATCCTTCAATCAATATCTAGTACTCTTACCGTGCCTCTCTGGGCAACATCATCGGCAGGCACTTCTTCCTCTTCCAAAACGAACGATAAAGAGAGGCTGCCCTCTATAGGATTGGCAAGTATCAACCATAACCTGGAAATGCATGAATCCGCAGGCGAATTCACAGAAAACGTTCGGAAACAATCAGCTCACCTATCCCCTGCCTTCCCTTCTGTAGCGCATATATCTTCGATAAAGATCCCTCGTGCCGATTGCGATTTCTGCAGCTGAGGTGCAACGACCTCAAAAAGAAACGTTATCGATGAGGGGACGACACACGAGAAATTCCAAAGAAAAATTTTCGCGTCAATTTTGTCCGTTCCCGAATGTGATGCTTTGGAACGAACTTCTTTTCACCTTGATAGCTGCGCCCATGAACTGGGAAGACTTTACGTATTCTTCCGCGTTCAGTAACACGGCTATTAAGAAATCGATCCGTTAAAGAGATAGTTTGTTTTCATTACAATGCAGCAGAGACTCTCAAACTGCTCAAAAAAAACTCAAAAGGATAAATGTTGGAAAAAAGGTGTCCGGACGACTGTGCAGTGGATATGACCGGTTAGTGAAATTAGTGGATTTATATGTGTGCGCAGTAATGTTTAGAAGAGAATAGGATATCTATCAGCACCTCCAGCAGGTGAATGAAGGCTCCGTACACGATTTCGGCTAGGTAAGTTAGTGTATTCATGCGCACTCCGATGAAGCTCTTCTCGACGCAAAAATGACCTAAACAGCAGTTTCTTCGAGCATCATCAACTTCAGCGAAATTCTGTTAATATTTATTGTGAAGTGTGAGCGTCTCTCTAGAATTTCGATCAATAAGAAGGCCTCCGCAGATGTTCAATGGCGGTGTAAAGGGTGGAGGTGAGATGTTAGATGCTTATGATTCCAATGAGTGGGGCAGCCTGCGACTGAAGCGAAGAATGAGATGAGTGCGCCCGGCGGCGTACATGTACGAAGTTCAATTCACTGGCGACCAACATAATGTATGGCTTATTTTCGGGATGGGAAGAATTTTTAACATTCGACGAAAAAAGTCCAATCAAGAATGAACGAAACCATATTGTCGGCTATTCCAATCCAAGAACTGCTCGAAACACTGGAATCCAAGTCTATTTCAGGAGCTTCTGAAGGCAACAATTTCCCAGGGTACGTTTCGTTTTGTTTCGCAGATCTAAAGGCGAAAGAGGCTTACGCAGATTCCTTGCAACCATATTACACAACGACTGGTAAATTACAATGAAGCAGATTGGGATAAGTGCATTTTCTGTCGTGTTTCACGAGAAGAAATACCCCCGCAACACACACGAAGCTGCGAATTATTGCTCCATAAGCATCTTCCTCATTTGAAAAGAAATGAGATCGGTTGTTTTGCCTGTTATTTAAGCTTTTTTAATCTACAGCTCCAGTGAGGGTTTGTGTAAAAATCCAGACAGTAACTCAACAAGCTGCAAGCTACATATGTTAGCAAATTAGAATTCAGAATTCATAAAGTGGAAATCCATCCATGGGCATACTGCTATTTTTCCTTCAACTTACTGTTTGCAACTGAAATAAGCAGAGAGCTCAAAAGTAAGTTCTAAGGTGAGCAAGCTAGTTTCATTTCGGAGCTACTCAGAGAATATGAGCTCTAAAGTCTGTAGGACGCTGATCTAGCTGCAGACTGCGGACCACGTTATGGTGGTAAGGTTACCTGGCCGTAGTGTACAGGATTCAACGAAATTTATTGTACTATTGCTATTTTACGCTAGGAAAGATTGTATTATCTCAAACACATGGACGTGGACATGAAGCGGAGAAATACATCAAAACTCCAAAAATGTCTCATGCTGGTCAGAAGATGGAGATCAAGGAAATAACTTAACTTCCCGTATATCTACCACAAAGGATTTTTGATGGCTTGAGATGCGGAAAACAGCAGCTACAGAGAGATGTAACACATTAGCTACATCTACCAAATCTCATCTCACAAAGTCAATACTTGTTTTTGTTCGACAAATAGGTTGCGTTTGCAGAGATTTTACGAAAAACGTATGGTCAACTTAAAGAGACTCTTCACAGAATGCAGAAATTCCATTTTTTCTTCTTTCTAAAAAGATTGACTGCTCTTTCTCTTACGGTGACGCATAGACATTCATTGGAACAATAGCTATATTTTCGTGAAATTCTAAATTAAAATCAGAAAGTGTAAAGTCTAAGACGATGACGTCACCACAATGACAATGTCTGACCGCTTCAGAATAATTATAAGTCGAGAGCGATGTTTTTCAACTTGAGAGCTAAGAATAGCTTTTTATTGCGTTAGGGTGATATCGCGCATTTGAAGAGCACGTTGAATGTTAGTCATTAAGGAGAATATGTTCGATGTCAGAAGATCAATTGCCTCAATTAATGACCGCACTCACCTCTGTGTCGGACAGTGATTTTGGCAACGTTCCTTTGCGTTCGTCGACGGCTACACCTTCGGGCATAGAATCTGACGGTAGCTAGGTCAGACGACACCGGTCAGCTTCAAGACAACTCGAATTATAATTGAAACTAAGGATGTGGAACCGAGGCGACCGAACAGCTGCCTGCAGTTGCACGTGATATCGACGAGCGCAGCGATTTGGAGCAATTCAGGTACATCTCGGATCATACTTTCAATCATGTGATCTTGTGAATTGAGCCGGAGAATCAAAACATAACCTCGTTCTATCGACTATCTACTGAACAACCGCTGTAACGTTCTTAATTGTTGCTGAAGTTAGTACTAACTGGGGAGAACTCTTTTTCAAGCGAATCATATGGATTTTTTTAGAAAGCAGTATGTCAAACTTTGCTTAAAGGCATCACTCCACGAATCTGAGGTGGTACGGATTTCAGGTGGGGTATTCTTATACGGGATAGGAGACCATGGAGAGGGTGGTGATTCCGTTCATTTCTTCCTAATTGCCGTAAAAAACGGCCCGGAAGATACGGCTTCAGGCGTTCTGGCGCACTATTTTCTACAGGGAGTTCGACTTGAGTGCGCCAGCCTTGTGCGGCGCCGCATCTTCCGGACCGTTTTTTACGGCAATTAGGAAGAAATGGACAGATTCACCCCCCTCTCCATAGTCTCCCATCTCGTATACGAACACTCCACCTGAAATCTGCACCACCTCGGATTCGTGGGGTGATGCCTTTAAGTCGCTACTATCCGTTTAAAGTATAAAGCTACGACTAGTTTCTTTCTGGTTGCTCACAAAAAAAAATTCAAAGTCAAAAGTCAAAAAAATTTTCTGCAAATATCTTGCAAATATTGCTAGAACTCTGACTTTTCTTGGATGACAATTTCTTCTTTCCGGTCGATATTCGATCTGTAAACCTTAGAACCATCATGCAGACATGAATTTCAATGGAAATTTTCGAACAGTTTGCGCTCTTGTACTTTCTTCTAATAACTGTGATCTGTAGCAGAATTTATTGACCTCCATGGAAACAAGTTGTACTGTACAACGTAAGAAAAAGGATCCCCTTGCAACAAGCATATCGAAATTGGAATCGAACTCTTATTACCAGAAAAAAATCTAAAGAATTATGGGGAAAAGGAGAAATAAGAAAAAGGCATTCTTTACAGATGCAATATTTACTTGTAGATATATTATACTTAGGGAGAGAGGGTGAAAAAGAAAGAGAAAAAAAGACATTAAATCAATCAGTTTGAAAAAGGGTCCGCAGTCAGGTAACAGAAGCATCGAGAGTTCAAGCGAGATCCAAGCTGATCCGAGTTGAGGTAAGGAAAGCCATGACAATCGATTGCGTTGCGAGTGTAAAGCTGACTCGTCGAACGCATCGTCTCTTATTCAAACACTCGAAATCAAGCCTGACCTATTATATTCGTCAAATCCCGTGAAAGAAGCCAAGAGCGATGGATCTTACAAATAAATACCTGAAGGTAAACAAGAGGGTAGGGTGTCGTTCTGAACATTTTCTGCTTGTTTGTGTGAGAAAAAATGTGATAGGAAAGAGTGGTGGAGTCAAAAAATTGGTAGGTTGATTCAATTTTTTCAATGTTTCAAGTCCCAAAGCCTCAATTTTCGTCGTTGTTAGTGATCGACTGTTGAATTCTACTGCTGAAAAGTTAATGAGGAATTACAGATGCCAGGTAAAGATTATCCAGAAAACGATGACTATTCACTTATACCACAAATTCGTCGCAATGGTGTACTGTGATACTTTTACGGTAGATGTGAAAAGTAAGTAGAACTGTTTTTTCAAATCCACTCCTAATCTGAAGATCAACTCAAAATCTTGATCTGAACGCAGATAAACTTAACAGTGCGTACACTGTGTCAAATCCGCACCATTTTTAATTAGTATCAGATGAACGTAAAATATCGTCGTTGTGTTACTATGAGTACGTAGATCGCTGCATGCACCTCTAGAGGACGCCTAAATCAACAAATATTTACTGTCAAAGAATAAGTAAGACTTTTTAGCGCTATAAATTTAAGTAGTTAACATCTTTCTATTTGAATAACTTTTATTTTTTGAACACTTTGAAGAATAGGACAAGGCCTCGTTCTGGGAGTCCCGCTCAAATCCTATCTGATCCTGCACCGTGAACAGTAGTGTCAATCCGCTCAAAAAGTTGCAGTCCACTCATCTTGTACCTTTGCGCTTCCGTCGGACAGATTGTAGATTTCTGCACAATGTGACACCCGCTTAACTCCGCTTAATGCCTTTAAGTCGCTTACTGACTGCGCTACGATGATGTACGCTCACTTTCAACCACGTTGTCCTCGTGAAAACAGTGCGTTCCTGTTCGTAATCACTCACGCAAGATTGCAGAGTAAATCGAGATGACTTGATGTCCAGCTCGGAATGCTGAAAGTTTTCAAGAAGTCCAAGAAGACAAAGGAAGAAGTGCACAATGACTCCCTGTGCGTCAAGTGCGAACTTCGTGAACTGAGAATACAGTACAGCTAGAGTGGTTCGAATTTTAAGTTTTATTTTAAGAATTCTAAACAAAGCAAAAACTTCAAAAAATTAACTACGTTTGCTTCCAAAGCATTACTTCGAAAAAAAAAAGAAAAATTGGAGCGATTTGAACACCAGTAGTTTTCGCTCACTCCTTAGTGGCAAGAATTCAACAACAGTTATCACTTGTTTTGTCTAAACTGTCCTCTCAAGTACTTATTAGGGAAATTTTAGCATCTTGGAGATGCCTTCTCCGGGAGAACTTGCACGGGAGTTTGCACAAACGAAATATATTGAACTGAATTATTTCCTGCAAGAATTCCTGCATGTGAATCCATTACATCGAGACCTGATCTGTGCTTTTCTGTAAAATAATTTGTTCACGTTGTAGCACGTACAAAAATAAATAGTCAAGGAACATGTCAAGGTGCCAGAAACAGATTCTCATTTTGAGTGAAATTTGGAGAAGGAGTGTTGTCCTTTACCCGTACGAAGGGATCGTAAGAGCTGAAATAAACATATGCGATGTTCCAAATAGCAAGGTCAGGTTTCATCCAGACGATCAATGATAGTGTTCTGAAATCTGGCGCAGTTTCAATGTCATGGCTGGGATAACATAACACTTTTATTGGACTTGAATCATCAAAAAAACCGCAAATAAACAAAACAGCAACAAACAATCGTTAATTTAGTCATCATGATCACATGTAAAGTTTATAAACAAGAATATTATCAATCTGGAATGATTTATTCGTCTATATAACAACTCTTTAAAAACTATTTTAAGGACTTTTAACCTATTTTGCTTCACAACTTCAACTGATAAAATTCTCTCCAAAACATTTTGTATGAATATTTATTCACTTTTCGCAGTAAAATTATGTTCATTACTTCAAAAAAATAATACGGTTTTGTGTTGTGTTGTGGTGATCCCAGAATTCTACACTTCTGATATTGTGGATTAATGCACTTGGGCAGTGACCAGTTGTTTTGCTAATACATTTGTGTTCTACTAATACATTTTGTTCCCAATCATAAGAAGTTATGATTAGAAAGAAGAGGAACCACTGAAAGGAAGATAAAAAAGGGCTCCTGATAGCTCAACGTCGTCATCGCCCCATCGATCGTGAAGGTCAGATAGTGCCGCCCCCATTTGACGTCTCGCCGATGCTACTACTTCTAAATGTGACTTGCAGTTTAAACTTCACCTGTCCCTTCAATCTTCTTGAAATTGAAATTTTAAAAGTTTGAGGGGTGTTAAATTGTTTATTTGATTGTTGGCGTTAACCATACTATCTTTACTGGAACTCTGAAACAGTCAGTTCTTTTTGTGGAATTCCTGAGAAAATATTTCGTGAGGATTTTTTCAGCAAGCTGTGTGCGCTTGAAAGGAACCCTAGGAAAAATGACGTCGGCGAATTCATCATTGTTTTTTATGCACCAGCTTTTACAACATTCTTGTGAGAAATGTCTGGTATACTTTCAATGAAAGGACTGAGAACCGCACATTTCCTCTGTGTAGAAAGCAAAGGTCGACCCAAAATAGCCTCTCAAAGAAATTCTCTCCCTACTCTACAAATACGATTGATGCCGCGCTTCATGTGCTCATTATAGAACCTAGATTTGGGATCTTTTTCCAGACTTTCTTGACTTAATTGTGAAAAAAATAACGGATTCTTTGCGAGAATCGTCGTTGCTAAGCCAAAGCACTGACAGCAGAGCTATGACGTTTGGAAAAGACTCCCTCTTAATCGACAAGTTTTTGCAGTAAATATGCTTGCATTTAAAAGATTAGTAATCACTCTAATCATAGCAAACATCCAGAAATAGTGTCTAGGCTTGAATCCTCATCAAGGATTAATTGTATTATTCATGCATTTCACCTGATGCAACCAGCTTCGCTCATACACCAACACGGCAAATTCAGCCTATGGCAAAAGGCTTCCTCGCTTGTAAATCCGCCTAGTCTCAACAGCAAGATCTCTGGGGTTTTGATATGAAAATCTGGAGTTTTTGTGGAAATCTTTGTGGTTGTCTTTTAGACTATAGAATTGTCCCCATGTTCATCTTCACTTTTCTTCTCTTGTTTATCTCTGCGAACTTGTAAGGCGAACATACTTTTCCCGTGTATTAGGCTGTCCCATGGTCTAAGACCGACCTTTTACAGGGGTCGGCCTTACATACGAGGCATGGTTCTCCTTTATGCACGTCGTACGTTCCATAACCCCTGCAGAAGAGAAGTTATAATTGCTTTTGGTCTTGGTTCTGTATGCGAACAGTGGTGACGTTAACTCCTCTCCGAAAGGTTTCACAGCAACTTGCAAGCACTTCCCTTGCACATGGATGAATAAACAAGTCACCAATGTGCAAAGAGATTCGAAGATTCTAAAATTTCCTCATCAACGGCACAACACCAGTTTTCGATCAAATATTCACATTGATTTTCCATGTGTGCTCCTTAGAAAGAATCAGATATATTCGTTGAGGGATAGACGGGTGCAGAGTTGACTCTAAAGGTCAAACCGTCTAGAATTAATCCACAAGTTCATCTGCTTAAAGGTTATTTTCTGGAATTCAATACAACGTTGATTCATTCGAAGTAAAATTTGAAAAAAGTTACCTGAAATTCCCATACATCAATGATCTGGGAGCATTCGGTGAATCAATGTCTGACGACAATCTGCCATAATTCGGGGCAAAACGAAAAAAAGCTTGATGCGATGGTGGACCATCGCTAGTACCACTCTTGGCTGCAGTTCACGATGGTCCCACCTTGATCCCAACCGCTAACTCCACGGGACCGCTCCGACCGCAGTCCCTTTTGCAACTGCACCGAACATCATACCGTTTTGATCAGAGTATATTTAAAGTATCGATGCGATAAATTGTGATTCCAAATAGCAGGAATCCTAGATCCGCCTGAGAACACATGGTCCTGAAATCCTGGACGTACTCGGAAAAATGAAATATAGCGAATGCGACTGCACTGACTACATTTCGTTCTGATCCGACTACATTTAAAGATATGCCCTACGAATCTGGGGTGGTACGGGTTTCAGGTAGTTTATGGCTATACGGAGTCGTAGATTGTGCGGAAGAGGGTGATTCCGCCCGTTTCTTCCTAATTGCCGTGAGAAACGGCCCGGGAGATGCGGCGCGTGCATAAGGCTGGCGTGCTCCAATAGAACTCTTTGTAGAAGATAGCGCACAGTACGTTCAAAGCCATCTTCCGCCCCGTTTTTTATGGCGATTAGGAAGAAATGAGCGGGATCCCACCCGTTTCTGCAATCTACGATCCTGCACGTCAGATTCGTAGGGTGATGCCTTTAAGTTACTTTTATGGTAAAGTATGATCCCAATTAGCACGAGTCCTAGGTTCTCCTGAGAGCACATGATCCTAAAATACTAGATGTCCTAGGAAGAATGAAATGCAGCGAAAAGTGTGTAGGACCATCAGGAGATAGATAAAGAGATAAAGAGATAAAACTTGAGATAGAGATAAAGTTGAGGTCTTGAGCTTTCGATAACGATAAAGACTGTATGAGTGAAAGGTACTTCTTTCGCTCTCTCGACATGACTCCGTACTCCTCTTCTCTCTACCTGGCCTCAATCGTGTGTGATTTGCTGTCGTGCGGTTGAAGGCAATCACCGTCTATCCATTCCGATCCTTAGTTGAGACCAAAGTGAGCGTTGTTTCTTTCCAACTAATGAAAATTATTCTGTTTAATGTCACACCTTGCTTAGATGTTTTTTTTTCGAAAGTAGGCATCTCTAACAATCATCAACTCACACTAAGTATAAATGGCTCCGCACCTTTTCGCATGCATGAAGAGAAGAGATAATTAATGTACCGGCTGGGTAGAGATCCGGAATGTCCTCAGCGAAACAACTGCACTTTCAGGATCTGGTTTTCGGTCGTTTTTCCGAATAATATTTACAGAAATGTGCAAAACGTCCCTAGAAATTTTCCATTTCCTGATTTCGCTGGATCGCATTATGAAAGCTTTTATCTGGACCACACAGAAGAGACACCGATGAGTTGCTCTCGAGGAGTTCGAGCGCTGCGACCATCGAATATCAGATAAAGGTCAACGATCAAATTTATGCGATCATCAACTGGGCTTGCACAAGCAGCAAGCCTGCGACGTCTCTCTGCGACAGTCTTTCGACAGGGCAGCCTGTCGCATGAGAGACGAATTTCCGTGCGCGTAGAACACCTTCCCATCGAACCACCAAAAAGGCACTGATAACATCACCCATATAAACTGCCCTTACAACGTTATCAGTTCGTTTTTAGTGTTCCTTTTCAAGAAATCACTCTTACATCTCTTAACCGTTTTGGGTTGAAGGGGAATCGATTGTTTCTAATATCATTTTTAGGTATGCCCTCCTTTCTTGAGGTTGCTAGTTCATCTCCATTTAGCTATGAGGAAGCTAAAAACTACACGAGGAGTTTTGAGAGGACGGCTTTAGTAACCTCATTAGTTTATGTAGTAGTTATATTTAGCACCAAAGCAATAATGAGCAACTTCAAACCATTTCAGGTGGAGCTTTTAATTTTAAGATTTTTTTTAATAAAAAAAACGACAGAATACTGTAATTTCCTCTGCAAGCGACACAGGATCTAAATGTTCTTTGCAACACTTCAATAGTATTGATGTCTGAATCGCAGATGAAACGAGTTTAATGAAGTAAGGTTGTGAATGACTGTATCAATTCTTATGGGTGGAAGTCATAATTTTTCACGTTATCCATTTTCCAGACTGAACTGTTAGTTCTTAATCGTGTTTCTTGAGGCTCATATCGTTGCAGTTTGGTTAATTACGCAAAAATCATGGAATTGTACTCATTGGACATGTGATAGCTTTTTTCTATGCTTTGGTTTGAAGGCATCACCCCACGAGTCTGAGGTGGTGCAGATTTCAGGTGGAGTATTCTTGTAAGCGATAGTAGATTATGGAGAGGAGGGTAATTCCGTCCATTTCTTCCTAATTGCCGTAAAAAAAACGGCCCGGAAGATGCGGCGCCGCACAACGCTGGCGCGCTCCAGTCGAACTCCTTGTGGAAAATAGTGCGCCAGAACGCCCGAAGCCGTATCTTCCGGGCCGTTTTTTACGGCAATTAGGAAAAATTGGACGGAATCACCCCCTCTCCATAATCTACGATCCCGTATACGAATACTCCACCTGAAATCCGTACCACCTCAGATTCGTGGAGTGATGCCTTTAACTTCTCGAGACTTTGGTGATTGAAAGGTGAGAAAATTTTCCCAGGAAATTTGCACTATTTAGCTACTTCAATGGGCTTACAAAAAGCTATAAAAAAGAACAAAACTGGGTGAAAGATCAAAACACGACACGCAGGCTTGAAACACCGCTCAAAACTAGGCTCCATTTTCTTGTTCTTGAATAAAATAAATAAATTAGCAAGGAGTGTTGAGAATGTGGAAATTTTAATATAATTCGGAGTGAGACTCTCGAATTTTTAACACCCGATACATATTTTCAGCTCACCCCGGTTTTGAACTTTTGGAACGCTTGGTTAGCAATATTCAGTACAATCGGTAGCATCATTACCGGATATGGCCTTTTCTATGAAATTTACTACAGAGGGTTTGTGTGTGAGTTATCAAAACGAAATGATTGCTTTATGAACATAAGCTTAGTCAATTAATTCAAAAAATAGAGATACATTTCAGCATCATACACGAACATTGGGGACTTCTTTAGTGGCTATAGTGGATATTGGACATTTCTGTTTGTCATGACCAAAGTGCTTGAATTAGGCGATACGATTTTGATAGTGCTTCGAAAGAAGCCGCTTATTTTTTTGCACTGGTGAGCAACATCGATTTTTCTATCACAACACAACATTCGTTCGATATTCGCAACTACAAGGTACCATCACGTGTTGACTCTAAACTATGCTGTTTGGTCGTACTCTCAAGACATCGCGTACAATAGCTGGATCACATGGATGAACTTCACAGTGCACTCGATCATGTACGGGTAAGTGGAAAAATCTGGATGACCGGCAACCTGGAAAAAAATGGAAAAAAGAATCAGAAGTATGGCTCTGTCTGTGTTTTAGGTATTATATGCTTCGGTCGTGCGGTGTGAAAGTGCCCGCATGGGTTGCGCGAAACATCACGACGATGCAAATCCTGCAGTTTGTCATCACACACTTCATCCTATTCCATGTCGGCTACCTTGTCAGCCAAGGCGCCAAGGTTGACAGCACACCCCAAGTTTTTTGGTAAGTTTCCGACAGCAGGTTGACCTTCAACATTCGCTCACGCGAAAGCTTCAAAAAATTTGTGTGGGGAACAAATGTCAGTTTTCTAAAAAACAATTGTTAGTTGCCTTCGCATCTTAAGATTAAGAGCAAGGATTTTGAAACAAAACCACATGACACTGAACAAGACATTCTCATGTACTTTGGAGTGCAACTTGATGGAGCATGGGCAGATTGTAACCGGGTATGATGGACATTGATAGGACAGCTGGTATTGAAATAGACGAACTGGGAAAATACGTAGATTCTATCGTTTATACAACATAGAACAACAATTATTTTTCAATGACGTTTTAAAAATTGTTCTTGGATGTTACAATTTCGAATTAAGATCTACTTTAGAGGTACAATCTTCCTCAGAAACTAATTGCATGTACTTTGATGAGAAAATCGCCGAAATAATGGAAAAAGCCGCAAATGACAGAATTATAAGTAGAAAGAAGGCAAAAAATAAGCTGTTAATTTAAGGACAGAAAGGAAATGCAGGAGCCGAAATTTGATAAATCGAAAAAAATGTCCTTATCTCTCTGAATAATCCCATAATATAACTTAGCTACAAATGCAATGAAAGAAAATTCACTGAGCGATGTTTGTGTTAAATGATGCAGTTATCATTTAATAGATACATAAAGGATAAAGGATAAGGTTTCTGGCGTTAATTCGATCCGCTTGGGATGCGCCCCCACGTTCACTTAAATTCAGAATCGTTTGGGGTTTACAAACGGGTGTCTGGCTTAAACAATGACTTGCGGGGGCTAGCCGATGTGTCAACTCGGGGTTTTTATTCTCCCAGACAAATCTGGTACCAATTTATCGACCCCGGAGGGATGAAAGGTTTGCTGAGCACTAGGGCGGATTCGAACTTCCGATCGATCGTGCAGGAAGCGAAACCTCTAACCGCTGCACTGCACCTGCCCAATAGATATATAAAGTTCAACAAATTTCTTGCTACATATGTGTGAGCGAGGTGGGTGCATTAGAAGAATTTCCCAAATAGGCTCTGAAAAACTGAGATTCAAAACTTAGGGCAACGCTGTACTTTATCTCTAAATAGTGTAGACTGAGTAGATATAGCCTTCGCCAAATGTTTTCATTCGGGCGAATACGCGATGCTGCCTCTTTCTTATCTCAACACACGTTTCCTCTTTCCTAGGTCCTGCCTGAAATGCACTCAACCAGTTGATGAGGGAGAGTTTTGTTGTCGAGGGTACCCGTTTTCCAGTCATATACCGTTTTGGAAAAAGTATTTTTTTGAAACTGAGTTTACATAGAGTTAGATTGATGACCTTAAGATTTGTACATCTGACAGAGCTTAGATTTGCAGGTGCTGTCTCATCATGGAATTCTCGTACGTGTCACTGTTCGCAAACTTTTACTTCCAGTCGTATGTCAAAGGAGGCGGAAAGAAATTCAATGCCGAGAAGACGAAAAAACAATAATACGTTTGCGAAAACATTGGTCACAGGTGCAGATAAAAACTTCAAAAAAAAAACAATAAATCAGATCCTCATTGTTCGGTGAAGCGCTAGACGCTGTGATGCCTGACTGTTTGGGACCTTGTATCCGGATGGAGAGGATTAGAAACAACTTTTCGCCGTTGTTACACAGACCTATAGGTTGCTGTGAACAAAAAATGATGCTGTATAAAAACGGATTATTGGGTTTGAGTCTTCTTCCGATGGAGGAATGAGCGAATCTTTTCATAAAAGCATGAGAGAAAGTATTTTTACAGCCTAAAATATTGTTGTGACTGTGTTCAGCAAGATGGATCAAGGCTCACAGTGACCTCAGTGATCTTTTACTACAGCCATTAATTTGAGATTCAAATAACAGAAAGGTTCTCCACTTGTTAGTTCTTTCAAGGACGGAGTGTTTTATTCAATTGAATCCGAAGATTCTACAAAAAGTTTGTCTCTTTTGTAATTTTCTAGAATTCTACAGTTCCTAAGCTAAACAGTGTTCTTGGAAGAATCCTCCATCTATATACTGTTCCATGGAATAAAAAAGAGCACCTGAATCGGATTAGATGAGATTCTATAACAAGAGCCATTCAACTAGAGTTACTGCGCCAACACCCAGCGTTCTACTTGCGAAAATGAACCTGTCTCGATAGAATGCAGCTGTTACCTCAGGCCAGTATTTGTGTCAGTGTGCTTATGATCCTTCTATCTGCATATGCTATTTTCGAAGATTTTGAGGAATTTTTCTAATTCCACATACTGAATTGCACTCATCTTGAATTTGTTTGCAAGAGGTCAATCGCATTACTGCACAATTCCGAGTGCCTGTTAAGAGGATTCCGGCGGAATTTCGACTTTGATCCCAGGCTATGTCTCGTCACAGCACTTAGTGATGGTGTATCCTAAAGAGATTCACCTAAGTTACTGACTCTGCATACCTAACACTACTCATATACTGGATCACCACCTACAACACCGCTACTAACTTGTGTCCCAAAATCCGTCGCAAACCGTCGGAATTCTTGGAAGTGGTCAAGATTAAATTTTGAAAGAACCATTCGAAAGTAAATGAGCTGCTGATCTCAAATATACTTCGAGAATTTACTTTTGACAAATGTGTGGCCTAAAGACGGGCAAAGTTTCCTCAAGCCCCGTTAATTACTTTCACACCTCCGCAATCCTGCCATTGGCATATCTCGCGGATACATCTGCATGGAAGGAAGGGGTGTTCAGAGGATTTCCGCTTATTTCTCGAAATTGGACAAAATGTATATTACGTCCGTAATCAGGAGGTTATTTAGAGCATTTTGATACCCCACATCATATGTTGGTTCGTAATTTCCATTCTCTTAAGAAATTCACGAGTGTTCCATCGAAGATTAATAAAAAGCCATACTTTCCAAGCCGTGAAAAATCTCCTCGGAAAGTTTTCAGCAAACAATTTGCACTTGACAATAGTTTATATTGTAAGCTTCTAGCTTTGAAAATGTCTAGTTTTTCCAGTGTCAAACTTACAACATTACTCTATTTCGTTATTTGGTCCAATTTTTGAGCAGCTGTCAACGGCTTAGAATTAACGCTTAATTCTCGCGATTCAGTACTTGCTTAGAACTCTCCTCTCTTTTTCGAGAAATGAATTAGGCGCCAACATTGGATGACAGTTGGTCATGGTTTTCGAGTGACCAAATTGGAGAAAATTTTCGTCTGTTTTCACAAAACAGAAATTTTTGCAACCTCTATGAATTTTTTCAGCACCTCAAATACCCAGTTCTTCTCATAAAGAGACGCTCTTTCGAATGATGTTGAATTCACTTTTATTTACAAACTTCAAAATTTAAACACTGACTCCCCCTCTTATAGAGCAGGCGATATTCTATAGCTGGAATGGTTATCGCGGCCCAGGCATCTCATACCTTCGGTGGGTGACTCCTCTGGCGATTCGGCGTCACAGAAAGACAATAATGTTTGAACATGAATGAACGGTTACGAGAATTCTAAAGAGTTCTTATTTGTAAAAACAGAACAAAAACAGAAAAACAGTGATAATTTGAAACGACTAGGAAGGAAAATGACTGACGAAACTACACCAAGAAACAAAAAGAAGAGGAGAGGGAAGAAAAGGAAGAAGTGAATATTATTCGAATTGAACTGCAAGACGCGAAAAAAATCCAAAAATTTAAAAAGTTACGATTTTTTCCTCCATAAAACGTCTTAATTTGTTACATGTCTGTCTTTTTCAGGAGGTTTGTTTCGTTTGTTTGTATTTCTTTCCGAAAACTTTTGAAATTGAAGCTGTATAGTTCTGATGACTGAGAACTCTTTAGAATTGTTGTCACTGTTCATTTATGTTCAAACATTATTGTCTTTCTGTGACGCCGAATCGCCAGAGGAGTCACCCACCGAAGGTATGAGATGCCTGGGAGACCATGCCTGGGCCGCGATAACCATTCCAGCTATAGAATATCGCCTGCTCTATAAGAGGGGGAGTCAGTGTTGAAATTTTGAAGTTTGTAAATAAAAGTGAATTCAACATCATTCGAAAGAGCGTCTCTTTATGAGAAGAACTGGGTATTTGATGTACTGAAAAAATTCATAGAGGTTGCAAAAATTTCTGTTTTGTGAAAACAGACGAAAATTTTCTCCAATTTGGTCACTCGAAAACCATGACCAACTGTCATCCAATGTTGGCGCCTAATTCATTTCTCGAAAAAGAGAGGAGAGTTCTAAGCAAGTACTGAATCGCGAGAATTAAGCGTTAATTCTAAGCCGTTGACAGCTGCTCAAAAATTGGACCAAATAACGAAATAGAGTAATGTTGTAAGTTTGACACTGGAAAAACTAGACATTTTCAAAGCTAGAAGCTTACAATATAAACTATTGTCAAGTGCAAGTTGTTTGCTGAAAACTTTTCGAGGAGATTTTTCACGGTTTGGAAAGTATGGCTTTTTATTAATCTTCGATGGAACACTCGTGAATTTCTTAAGAGAATGGAAATTACGAACCAACATATGATGTGGGGTATCAAAATGCTCTAAATAACCTCCTGATTACGGATGTAATAAACATTTTGTCCAATTTCGAGAAATAAGCGGAAATCCTCTGAACACCCCTTCCTTCCATGCAGATGTATCCGCGAGATATGCCAATGGCAGGATTGCGGAGGTGTGAAAGTAATTAACGGGGCTTGAGGAAACTTTGCCCGTCTTCAGGCCACACATTTGTCAAAAGTAAATTCTCGAAGTATATTTGAGATCAGCAGCTCATTTACTTTCGAATGGTACTTTCAAAATTTAATCTTGACCACTTCCAAGAATTCCGACGGTTTGCGACGGATTTTGGGACAGAAATTAGTAGCGGTGTTGTACGATATAATTCGAGGTATTAAATTGTTTCGGAGAATCAGACGCATCCACTAGAATTTTGCGATATGAGGTGGTCTCAAATTTATGACCTGCCAAAATCAGGAGAAATCCTCACGTGAAATATGAGAGAAGATGCATCTAGTAGCTTCAAATTACGTATTTGAGGTTTTTCGTTGAAAAGAAAACATTAGCTTTCTAAAGTAATAGGCATGAACCTGAATACCTGAATTCGACGGGAGCTTTTCTATTTTATCAAACAAAAACGACAGTTTTAATAATGAAATAGTAAACAACGTAACGTGTTCTCAGTTCCTCTTTACTTTCTTTTCTCTATATCCACCTATCGACTAATGCCCCTGCTTTGAAATTGCAGCAGGGCGCAATAAGTACTTCTTAGTGGAATGTATCCTCCTTGCGATCTGATCACAAGTTTACAGAAGCATACTTGGGAGCTTCTCCAGCTATGACATCCCTCTGACGTGTGTGTTCGCTGAAAGACGCGAGTTGAAAGACGCTGGAAGGCAATAACGCCAATTCATCATCAGAAAAGTGCACAAATTTCTTTGTGAAGGTGGAGCTGATGCGTTCATCCCAATGGCAGGTTCATGATGCCAGTCGTGGAGCAATTCTTCTCCGTTGACAGAGTTTGCTAGCGCTCCAACTAACTCCATTCCCTCCCTTCCGCTGAGCACTTTTTTGCAAGTTGGTTACAAAAAAAACTTTTGAAGTATTTCCAATGTAAGAAAACGGTTCTTCTTTGGTACTAAGTGAAAAACTACGGATTATATTGTAATTGTCTATCTTCGAATTCTATTTTGAATGCTCTGTTTACCCATACACGAATTACGATGTAATAATAAAACTAATACTTTGTGATATGAAAAGAAACTATGGTTGATTAGTTCCCAGCATAATGTTTATTTCAATACATTCACAGTACAAGAACCCGCTTCATTTACGATGTTGTTGCGATCACAGACATACATAAGAGCAAAATAGATAAAAGCTATTCTTCAAGAAAACATTGAGGTCATGTTGCTGTCGCTGGTGTTCCCAATGCTATTACTAGTCGATAGAGGCCTATCACAACACCAGACCGGAACAAGAACCCGGCGAGTTTTGTTTAACTTGAAGACCTACTCAAGTGAAGAACAATGAGAAAGGCACGAGTCAGCGGCGGAGCTGATCCAGGATTCACAAGACAGTTTAGAGCGACGCTGCAAGTCTTAATCAATTAAGGAATAGGCCAAGCCATCAATGTACAGTTTATAAGGAAATATTTCTTTAAAAAGCATCAAATGTAACTCGGACAAACTCGGAACATATCATAGCATTATTAAATCACAATAACGCTAGTTACGGTGCTCACTATAAAACAATTGCTCCTCCCGATGATCATCGCTGCTAATGGAGGGATCACCCGCCCATGTACCCATTGCGCTGTAGTAGGCACTCTGCAATCAATGCACTTTGAATAGGGCAGATTCTTGATGAGGTTATTCCTGGCTTCGGTAAAATTCCTAGGCTAATTAAATGTTTGTGGCTAATAAATGGTTTGCGACAAATCTGTGGATGAATTAATGCAACTCTGCCTTAAAGGCATCACCCCACGAATCTGAGGTGGTACGGATTTTAGGTGCAGTATACGGGATAGTAGATTATGAAGAGAGGGGATTCCGTCCATTTCTTGATAATTGACGTAAGAAAACGGTCCGGAAGATACGGCGTGTGCACGCGGCTGGTGCGCTCCAATCGAACTCGTTGTAGAAAATAGCGCGCCGGAACGCTCCGGGCTGTGTTTTTACGCTAATTAGGAAGAAATGAACGGAATCACCCTACTCTCCGATCCTGTATACGAATTCTCCACCCAAAATCCGTACCACCCCAGATTCGTGGGGTGATGCCTTTAAAAGAACACGTCATCCCCACAAAGTTGGCGTTATGAGGTGTGCTGTAAGAAAATTCGTACAGGAAAGCCGTTTCAAACGTCGTTTTCAGGAACATTAGGGGACTTGAGCGCCGACACGACTATACTTGCAATCTACACCCCGAACTTTATCTTTTTCTGGAGAGATCTCAACCATGTCAATTTCGTGGTATGCTGCCTTTAAAGGTAGCGTTTGCCGAACTTTTCGATGTTGAGATCCTTCCACTGAAGTAGTATGTAGAGTTCGAGTTTATGTTTGTACGTATCACGCGACACTTGTTTGTACGAATCTCATGACGACTCTTTAAGCCGTCACGAGTGATGAACTCCACGTTTGTTCTAAATTTCGTTTGCGTTTTACTACGGTGATGCCTGCAAAACGCGTCTCGATCCTTGTGAATTTGCTTGCGCAAAGACGTCTCTACCATCTAAAATTCGTGCAAATGTTGCCTTTGAAAAAATATTGGAAAAGAGCATGAAACGAAGGAAACGAATGAAAATAGCTTCAATTATGAGAAAATTATACCACACTGAAACTACTTTCTTAGTTTTCAAGGCAAGCTACAGAGAGCGTGCATGTATACGCCGAATGAGTTTAACCTGGTGAGAGCAGTGTGGCTTCGACCGCTGTAGGACACAGCCAGAAAGAGAGTGTATTGCAGGAGACGTGTTGCGTTCACCTGGTTGAACATCCAGCGAGAACTATTGCCGGATGATAGGAAAATTCAAGCAAAAAAAGTAGTTAAGTTTTACCTCATTGTGAGCTCGGTTTAAGCTGTATGGAGTCGGATTAGTAGAGTTGTTCAATGGATAACTACTCTGAACAAGGAAGTATTTCACAGAAACATCTATTGCTAGAAAAGTTAACTAGTGTGAAGACGCACAGTTCTACTAACTGATTTCAGTGTCGGCACTTCGAGATTCTGCAAAAGGCGGGTCGAACCGAGCGATAGTCTACTGAGCGCAATGCTCAACGATGGAGTGCTGTCGCATGAGGATTGGCGTGGATTTACTGCTAAGTGCCCATAACTGTAATAGATAGATTAGGTACTAAGAAGGAGTTGATGCATATTTTAAACACAAAATTCACGCTTCTCTGGATAGAGTTGTCACCGAGCACTTTCTACCTGGAAAAAGCGACCGGCTTGCAGTATTTCTGCTCCGAGAAACCTATCAGCACAGAGAAAGCGCGCCAACAATGGGCGTATTCGCCCGAGAGCCAAAACACTCGTGACAGACTTTGCTCTAGAAACTTCGCTTCGGCCCGGTTGAAAGCGTTCGGAGGCGGCTGTATCCAGGGCAAAGAGCTAAGATTCTGTGATGGAGGATTTTCCACTCGTCTTATCTCGTCTTGTGCAACTTTTTCTATGTGGATACAGAAGAAGCAAAAAGACGAGACTTTAGACATAATTAAGAGAACAATATTTCTATTCTGAGGCTAGAAATTGAAGTGCGAAGGAAAGTGCGCCTTCGGCAGGATCTTTTTCGTTCAAGTACCTACCTTCTCGAAAGTGGCGAGAATGGTGTGCGCCAGTTGTAATTCTGTGAAGCGTTGCGACTCATGTAAGTGCCACTACTGCTTGGTGTAGTATTAACAGAGGTAGGAGTAGTTTGGAAAGAAACAGTTGGACGACGAAGATGAGTACTGAGCGAAGGAGTTGCTGTTAGATTGAATGCCGTATTACGTCGTGCTATCCTAAAAGAAATATTTGTGTGCTTGGTGAATTCTACTTGAACTCATTGACATTAAAAAGAGGAGTGCCATGCAGAAACATGAGGGTACAACAAATTTTTGCAGGGAAACTGGAAACGATTGCTAACTTCCTGTACGTATAGAAAATGAGGCCGATGGAGACGATCACCATGAGAATGATAAATGCGAACGCGGAGACACCTGACTTTTCCACTTCGACATGACCCTTGACGGGAGCGAACAATCGTGCTACGAAGTGCAGTTCACATCTGCTGCCCCAATAACCGTGAGGGCAACTGAAATTATCACAAATTGGATAAGCCTCTACCTAATTTAGTTAAAGGCATCACCCCACGAATCTGAGGTGGTGCAGATTTCAGGTGGAGTATTCGTATACAGGATGGGAGACTACGGAGAGGGGGGTGATTCCGTCCATTTCTTGCTAATTGCCGTAAAAAAAACGGCCCAGAAGATGCGGCGCCGCACAAGACTGGCGCGCTCCAATTGAACCTCTTGTACAAAATGGTGCGCCAAAACGATTGAAGCCGTATCTTCCGGGCCGTTTTTTACGGCAATTAGGAAGAAATGGACGGAATCACCCCCCTCTCCGTAGTCTCCCATCCTGTATACGAATACTCCACCTGAAATCTGCACCACCTCAGATTCGTGGGGTGATGCCTTTAAAGTAGCATTATGATTATCTGAAAAGCTTCCATGAACACGTAGTCCAATTTTCTGATGAGAGCGATTTATACTCTTCACTAAGTAGATGTTTTTGTATTAGTTCAGGAGTTAATCTAATTGAAAACCAAGATAAAGGAAAACAGCTGCTGAGTTTCGGATTCTGTTACTTTTTACTGTATGATGATAGTGTAGTTCCATTATATACATACTAAAAAATAACTAAAACACAACTTGAAGCGCTCACTTACTGGCAATTCACTGATCTAAGCTCATAGGTGACCTCATCAACGTCTACGGAGCAGTTTCCACCTCGATAACACCAACCTGCAATACTTCATAAAGTGAAAAACTCATCACTCAGACAACACGAAGGTATTAAAAAATAGGATTAAGTTTGTAATTAGGCTATTTAAACCACCTAGAAAGATTAGTGGAGCTCGAACAAATCGATATTTTGTTGAAGAATCTACAATAATATGGAAATCCGTGCAAACATTACTTGGAGGATATCCTCCCTAACATAGCGGCGTGTCCGACCAAAACATCATGATCAGTGGCTATGGTGTCAAATCGCGTAGGCAGTCACATATACAGTCGAATGGTTTCGAGTCGCATTTTTTCCTTTACTATCCGTGATCTTCCTGTGACCGCCTACGCGTGAACCACTTTTTCATCATCGTTTATCATTCTTCACCTTTGTCTGCGTTAACACGGCGGCTTCTACCAAGTCGCTTCCGTCGTCTCCTCCTACTCTTCACACTGGAAACAACGGTTGCTTCATGAGCAGAGTCATTCTGAGCGACCTTGATCGGTGCAGCGCGTTTGACGGGACCCAGGCCCATATCCAATATATCTGCCTTTGGGAGCATAAATAGGATGAAAATAAAACCATCGATGACCTCCTTCTTCGACCGTGCTATCCAGTACTATTTAATGAATTTGCTGACACAGACTCCGTGTAATGGTAATTGGTTGCATGGCATAGCGGTCTCTCGAACAAACATTTTCAATCCTAGAATTTATCCAGTTTACCAGCTGAACAGGGCGGGTGTAGTGTAGCGGTTAGAGGTTCCGCTTACTGCACAATCGATCGTAGGTTCGAATCCGTTCTAGTGCTCACCAAACCTTTCATCCCTCCGGGGTCGATAAATTGGTACCAGATTTGTCTGGGAGAATAAAAATCCCGAGTTGACACATCGGCTAGCCCCCGCAAGTCATTGTTTAAGCCAGACACCCGTTTGTAAACCCCAAACGATTCTGAATTTAAGTGAACGTGGGGGCGCATCCCAAGCGGATCGAATTAACGCCAGAAACATTATCCTTTTACTTTAACCAGCTGAACAGACGCCCAGAGCGCGTTCATTCAGTTGGATACCCAGATTAAATGACATTGGATACGGCTTCGATTGTGATGAGCTCCGTAATGTCCGCAATCACCCCAAACTTTAGTCAGCGTGAGAAATCTTCTTTTATTCGCAATTTAGATCTATCAGTCTTGACCGCTAAAGGTGTGCTTCCCTTCACCGCTTCTTTTGCTGATTTTACATCTTCATAACGGACAACTGAGTGTTGTATGGAGAGTGCTACCATAGCTGAAGAGTCTAGGGACTTGCCCACCCTGTGTTCAACACAAATACGCGACGATGAAACGCCACACGGGCAGCATCAATTTTTAAATGGACCCAGCCATTTGGACCAGTACTCGTCTTGTGTGAGCTTCTCTCAAGTCAACCATTCAATTTTGTCTCAAACACTCTGATGGTCTCGGATGTTGGTGGTAACTCGTTAAAAGACTAATGGATTTTGATGAACTTCTACCAGTGATTCCCCGCTCACCAGTCGTTCTTCACGACTGTTTTTATCTTTAAACGGATTTTGTTCAAAGAACTTCCTACCTTCCATGGTAAAAGAGCAGCTTCACTCACTCAATGAAGAAATTAGGTTGAGTTATGGTTTCTTGTGAAGTTTGTCCTTTGGTGTCCGAGATTGTGTTGGCGCCGTATATTTTCAACACACCTATCGTTGCGTTCATACGAATAAATAAACAAGCGCTGCAGCCGGAAAGAAAACGTTATTGCTTTTCTAACGTTTCTGCTTTTCAATAATGCTTTTCTATTCATTCTTCTTATTTTATTTCGATAATAATCGATATGCACAAATAATGTATGCTTATTGCGTATCTACGGAATGTGGTAGCACGAAGTATTATTTTTAGCTCAAAAGTAGGAAATAAAATAGAGGATAAGTTTTCGGAGCGAAAAATTCGACCAACCTTTACATTTCTGTTTAGAATGACGCATTCGGGCTTCCTCCAGCTTGTGATCCACGCGGATTGGTGCAGCAGTTCCATAAAGCACGTCCAGTTCCTCGCTTTCACTCTCATTCGAATCACCTGGAAGGAGATCTTAGAATAATTTCATAGTTCAACAATTGATACAGCGATACGTGCATTTAACCATTCACCGTGATCAGTTTCTAGTTCGTTCGTTTCATAGGGAGGTCGAGTTTCTTGTGAATCTTGCTTCACTGTTGAATGAGATGTCTCAAGTAACGCAGGAGGCTCGAGAATCTGAATGTGCCACTGCTTTCTTTTTATGATACCACATCAAAACTTCGGTTTTTTCTCATGAAAGTGCTGTTTCAACGCTGGCTCTTGCCTCAAGAAGATGAACTGGGTGCTTCACTCTGTTCCCTCCACAATTCGTAATCGTTGAGGTTGAGGTTTTGGAACGCGTGTTGGCCTGTACAATGACTTGCGGGGGCCAGCCGATGATCAAGACAGTGTTTTTATCCTCCCAGACAAGGCTGGTACAAATTTATCGGCCCCGGAGGGATGAAAGGTTTGGTGAGCACTAGTGCGGATTCGAACCCTCGACCGTGTGGCTACAACGGACCTCTGACCGACTGCGCCACACCCGCCCATGCAGCTATCACATATGTCCTTAAGGAGGGGAGTTCTTTACAGTAAGTATCCGATCGATAGATGAACAGCGCAATCGTGTCAAAGCTTATGCTCAGCGTGGATGCATAGTACGAACACCTCTTTAGCACTACTGAAATGCGTAAGCTTGACATATGTGTCACTAGCGCGGTTATAGAACTAGCTCCAGTGTCAAACGAGAAAAGTCTTTTAATATCACCTAACTTATAAAAAACGAGACAACCCTCTTCTGCAATTGCTCCTTTATTTTATTCTCTTACAACTCTTGTTCATTCCTACACCAAATCATCAGGATCTTCTATCCGAAATTTCAAATCTTTAACTTGTTTATTCTTTGCTTTTGGAAATTAAGCAGCATACGTGTGATTATTGATTTTTCGGAATCATTTTCCACAAGTGATGTCTTCAAATAGAGAGATGGTCATAAAATCGAGCTCAGGAAATCAAAAAATCAGGAACGGTACACAATTCTGAAAGTGATAGTCCGATGCTGACCGAAATATTATCTAATCCAATTCCATTCCCTCATCCTAAGTCTAATTTTTCTTCAAAAAAAAAGTGTGTGAAATAATTGTCTGAGTTCCACTCCTAGTTCTTTTAGCTCCTACTGTTTACTGGATTGATTAGAATAAATACATTGGATTCATTACATTGATTCAGTTCGAAGATAGCTATGGGGAAATGTGATTGTAAGCAATAGAATAACTCTTGGCTCAACAGTTTTTTTGATCTGAGTAACTAGAAGGAGCACTTTAGCAGCTATGTAGAAAGACGATAACTTTTTGAAACGTCTATACTCGATCCAACCGGCGAAAAAAAGAATAATCACATTTGAGTTTGTGATCATCGAAAACAAACTGAGATTATTTGGGCAAGAGCACTTATGATCTCTCAACAACGATCGATCGTATCGTCAGCGCTAACCTCATTTTGTTCCAGAACATTCTTCTCTAACGCCTGCGCGTCACTCCGATCATCTCGGAACCACGAAGGGAGACATCCTTCTGAAAAAAAAGAGTTCTTTTCTAGAAATGTCACTTTATGATATGTTAAAATTAAAATGTTATGTTAACGGATAAAAAAGAGTCTATATATTTCTGGCACTCCCAATTCAACTTTGAACAATTCTAGCACATAACTTCTCTGACTTAAACTTTTGTTACTATCCTGAATCACGAAAATCTAAGCAAGCGAAAAGTGTAACTTGAGCAGTCTTACCTAACAATAACAGTAATTTCTCGGGAATTGTGTGCTGGCGCATGAATGTTGAGTGCAATTTCTGTCATCGCGCACTTCTACGCCCTTCTGCTTCAACTCTTTGTTGCAGCCGAGAAAAAAGAACAAAACCACAGCCAGCTGCAATGCGCGAACGTGGCTCATCACGAGCATCTTATTGTTTTGAGTTGCTGTGTGCTTACAAAGTTTAGCTTGCATCTCTTAGATACACAGGACACCTATCTTTCAATGTTTTAAATGGAGGATCAGCGTGTAGACGCATTCTGAATTAATGTTAGCTTTGAATGACTCGAGAATCTAGGCACATCATGTTCCTAAAACAGCAATTAGAGAGAAATTTTTAAAATTCTTTTGAGGAACAAACTCATAAAACCGAATGACAAGTTAGTCGCATACACAGAGCAGAATCATCTAGTAGGACATCTAGTAGGATCATCAAAAAAAGGACACATCAATATTCATTTTAAAAAACGGATCGGAAGATTTTCAAGACGATGATGAAGATGACAGACTAATGGTTAAATGTTTCATTTAATTCTAAATTTTTAAATGGACTCTTAAGCAAATCACAAGGACTCGCAGAGTCTTGCTTACTTACAAAAATTGCCCTCCATCATCGAAATAAACGATTTACTTTGATTGATAAAGTTACGAGAAAGAAAAGACATATGCAAATGCTGAATGAAAAATGTTTAATGTTGCTCCACAGTGTACATAGAAAAATTTTTTCCAAAAGGATTCTCCAAAAGCTTCTAAAGCAAATTATCTTACAAATTCAGGATTGCTGAAGATGAATGTTCTTTGTAAAAGCCTTGTCGTTTTTGTAACGCTTTGAAGTTTCGAGTTTAGTTAAAGAAGTTTGTGAACTACTTGAGCTGACAAAGATTGACAACGACAAAATCTTTTGAAACTGGAAATCGGAAAATCACACAGTGATTCTCTGGTTTCCAGTCTTTCAATATCTTCAGAGACATAAATAACCTAATCGATAATTTTGTTTCTGGAAAAAAAGCACAAAGAACACAAGTACTTTGATATCCGTCGCCATCAATTCAATTTTAGACATTGGTTTTGACGCACATTTTAATAGAACACGGGCACAAAACCACGTGAAAAATCAGAAGCATTATACTCAGCAAAGAAACTCCGTATTTATCAACAAAGAGTGTTAGCGAAGAAGATAACGATTTAAAAAAAAGGAAAAGAAAGGAAAAGGAAAAAGGGCAGAGGCTATACTGCATGCCTTGCATCAGAAAAGTATTACTAATGCTAGTATTATTAGCACGGGGAGAAATTTGATATGAGTTACAAGTAAATGCTGACAGAAATCAACAATTTCTCTTATCAAATAAGGGAACCACCACAATTCTGAGCTCAACCTCCTCTCCTTCAACAACTGAGTGTTTGGGAGAGTTTTTCCTGAAGATGTAAGGTGGGGAAAACTGTGACACTCACCCACGTGAAGATTCTGTATCTCGGTGATCCGATAGAACACCGGGAGATACATGTTGCATATATTGCACTGAGCTGCCATAAATCGGTATTCAGGTATCCCTCCTCGCCCTCACCTCCTATCCCGCTATTTCGAATCGCTCTATACGACCTTTGTCAATATCCAATTTACACATAATCAAACAGTGCCGCTCGCTACACGCCTGTATATTACGAGTAAAGGCCGCGTGCAAGTTGCGCATACGCAGGACATCGCCAAATTTGCTGTGTCCTGTTTTTCGAAGATTGCTGGTTACGTTAAATTACGCGAAAGAACACTTTACAGCGTGCTTTTTACATGTAGCTGAATTTTGAATTTTGGACAGAAAAATTACATCTGTTTATTGTTCCTAAACCTATTCCGTTATTTTTATTTACTAGTTATTAATTTATTAGTATTGTTTTTATTCATCACACAAATAGTCCTTGCGATAAAACCAAGAGAAGAAAGCAGTCAGAAAAACCTGTGGATTTTTTTGCTGATGTTATGGAGTTTCCAGCAGTTGCCCCACGTCTACAATAACAAGTTTGGTCTGAGCAGCTCACCATCGACTTGTAAAGCTATCAATGAACCAATCGCTAGCGTAAATTTGTCAAAATGATGCACAGGTGAACTACTCAATTACGTTCAAATTCATTAAAGCGATTTATAGATGCGTTACCTCAAAAAAAGACCACCTCACCGAGAGTGACCAGCCAGCGGCAACGTTGACTCATTTTTGGACAACAAAGTTGAAATCGGTGGGACATATTAAATATATATGAATTCTAAAATAATCAGAAATTCACATATTCTTTTCAAATTGTTGTGCTCAGCCTGTATTTCATGAGAGGCAGGAGTTAGAAAACGCAGATCACCTCACGGCCATGTGTCTGTCTCACTGTCTGACTTTCAACGGACAGGTTTCTAGAAGGGTATCGACATTCCTGTCATTTTAGACGATGGGGAAAGCTTCAAGACTGTACATCCAGCAACAAAGACGAAAAATTAATTAACGAGGTTAATTAGTTAGGGCTAATAATTAATGAGCTTTCTCCTCTCATTTAAAATCTATTTCTTACGTTCTTCTTCATTATAATCTTTTCGTTATCCCTACGTTTCTTATGTATTATTCCCAAGAAAGATCGGAAAGATATACGAAACGCATAATATATCACAAAATTTTCTGTTACGCAGGTTTCTTGAAAAAAATTTCTGAAGGGAAAGGAGAGCGCCGGTGCATCTGGGCTCGGAGATTTCGCATAGGGTGAATTGACAGAAAGGTGGAGCAATCGAACTTACTTGGCGCTTGACAGGAACTCTTGAAGGCATCACCTCACGAATCTGAGGTGGTGCAGATTTCAGGTGGAGTATTCGTATACGGGATGGGAGACTAACTCAACATAATTTCTTCATTGGATGAGTGAGGTTGCAGCGGCGCTTGCACAAGGCTGGCGCGCTCCAGTCAAACTCCTTGTAGAAAATAGTGCGCCAGAACGCCTGAAGCCGTATCTTCTGGGCCGTTTTTTACGGCAATTAGGGAGAAATGGACGGAATCACCCCCCTCTCCGTAGTCTCCCATCCCGTATACGAATACTCCACCTGAAATCCGTACCACCTCAGATTCGTGGGGTGATGCCTTTAAGCTTTTTATTCTTCTCCATGGTTTATACCAGGGAGTTTGGAAATGCACGATGTGACAAGAAATGATGATACAGTCTCAGATGCTCGTGAATCACTTCATACACTTCACTTTTCTAACCGGATCAGGTGATGTGAAGTAAAGAGACTAAACCAAAGCCGATACCCTAGCTTAACTCTGTTCTCGGACTAAAAAACCCAGACACTGTAGCAACGGTGGTAATACGGTCTTTATCACATACTTTCTATAGGAGACCGTGCGGTACTGTACGTAACCGCTTGTGCGATATTGCACCATAAACTGGAACGTTTCCAGCGCACTGCAAAAGTTGTCCGTCCCTAACCTGTGGGGACGAATGGGCTTCTGAAATCTCTCCAGGGAACAAACAAACCTCGTGGCTAGCGTTGCACGGAATGAATTGATTCGAATGATTGGACTTGTAAGTTGGCAATGGTCCTCAAAGGCAGCTTATCACGAAATTGACGTAGTACGGAGATCAAGGGGAACCGTAAACTTCGGGTTGTGGACTAAGGACCACGACGGCAACGCTCAACCTCTTCTAATCGTAGAAAACAGCGTGGAAGGCGTGTTCCTTCCCACGAATTCACTTGCAGCGCGCCAGAGCCATCCTTGAGCACAGGAAGCATCCACGAGCAAGCAGTCCATGATCAATGATGTCCTCTCACCGGCCTACTCATCTGACACAAATGAGGAGACTGAAGAGAGGACTAGAACGTGGAAATAAAGGCGCGTTCTAACGTACCTCGTAGGAACTAATGCGATTTCCACACCGTTTCTTTAAACGACGATTAGAAGGAGTTGGACAGAGCCACGCTTGTTTCCGTAATCTACAAACCGAACGCTGCGGTTTCCGTAATACCAATTTCGTGATACGCTGCATTTAAGTAGTTGTTGCGTGCATTCTGAGGAAGACCCGAAAGCAAAACGAAGGAACGCGACGCATGAAGGCTCTGCGCATCACTCAATGGATAGAGCAAACATCTTCAAAGCAAGTGAACACAATGAGCTGTCCGTAGAGCGTTGTAATGCAATTGCGCCCACCAATTGCCCAATAATGAGTTTGGATAGGGGCAATTGACGCCATTTCCGTCCCACTCAATGTTCTTTCATTCACGCCGTAGATAAGAGAAGACAACTGCTTCTGCTCGAGATACTTCATTCTGCATAATTAATTCTGCATGTGTCAATCGGAGTCGAATATGTTGGACGCATCACCTCACGAATCTGGGGTGGTACGCGTTTGAGGCGCATAATGGCTGTAGGGGATCGTAGATTGTGGGAATAAGGTCATTCCGTTCATCTCTCTCTGTAACAGTGTGAACAGACGATCCCGGAACGCTGTTTCTTACGATGCCACCCTCGTCCCCCCACACCGCCCGCCCACGACTCGTCGAAGACCCATTCGGACGAATCGCAGGCGGGGCGCAATGGTTCCGCATTGCAGCAGAAGCCGTCGCAAGAAACAGTTCTGGGGTCGTCCGTTTACACTGATACAGAGAGATGAACGGAATCACCTTCTTCCTCACAATCTACGACCCCACATACCCATTACCCGCCTAAAACCCGTACCACCCCAGATTCGTGGGGTGATGCCTTCAAATGTGTGCGCGAGCTGCAATGGACCTCCTTTCTGTGCATGGCACACTCTCCAATCTACTCAAAGGCATGTTGTGCCCATTCGTTTGAAAAAATTCGATGCCTGCTATACTCTATCGCATAAGCGAGAGGTCGCGCCATCGCATTCTTCGGAACTAAACATGTACCTTTCTCCTCACTGAAAAAGTGCCTGGGTGAAAATTTATGAACAACGATAAACGAGTATTGTTTATCGTTTTATATAGTATTTATGAACAACGATAAACGAGTACCACAAGCGAAATACGTAAACCGAAACTTGCACCCCAATACACCGCTTCAAAGTATTCTGCAGACAACACAGCGATCGTCGATAAATTCTTTGCGCTCAGTTCAGTTCACTGATTTGCTGTAGAAGCCATAATTTCACAGGCGGGTCGAACGAATTAACTTGCACTGAAACTGTGCAGTCGTTTACGACCTCACCGTAACGTGTTTTACATCTGCACGTTAGAGAAGGACGGTACAGTTCTATCGAAGAACCAAGACGGCCCTGCAATGCCTTCGGAGAGCATCATGGACTTCCATGGAAACAGAGCTAACGCTTCTTCACACCACAATTCAGAACTTTTCAGTCGGGCTATACTTACCAATAAATAGGCCCTTGAATGCAAGGCACTGAGAAAAATTCCGCGTTCGTGTTCTCAACGAAGAGTTTGTTTGATGAAGATGACAAAACTGGTTAATCCTTATCAAGTTCAAGATGCAACGGAGGTTTCGCTGAAATAGTTGCGAAATTCTCATGAGTGCCACGTTTCTCCATAGCCCAAAGTGACTCTGTTCCATGGCTATCTAGGCTTTAGTCCTTTTGCGGCATCAACAGTTCCAGTAAGTCCCGAAAAATCTACTATACTCACATGTTACAATACTATTACCGTACAACAAGTCAACCATTCAGCAGAATCTGTTTAAATGCATCACCTCACGAATCTGAGGTGGTACGGATTTCAGGTGGAGTATTCGTATACGCGATCGTAGATTATGGAGAAAAGGGTGATTCCGTCAATTTCCTCCTAACTGCCGTAAAAAACGGCCCGAAAGATGCGGCGCGCGCACAAAGCTGGCGCGCTCCAATCGAAGTTCTTGTAGAAAATGGCGTGCCGGAACGCTCGAAGCCGCATCTTTGGGGCCGTTTTTTACGGCAATTAGGAAGAAATGGACGGAATCACCCTTCTCTCCATAATCTACAATCCCGTATACGAATACTCCACCTGAAATCCGTACCACCCCAGATTCATGGAGTGACGCCTTAAAAAAAGACATCCCTGAGGAAGTGCTTGGAACTGGTACGGTCTATTGTTAGGAACGGCTATGATCCAGTCGTGTGTTTTCCTCATCGTGTTTCCTGAAGGATGTAAGCAAACAAATATCCGCACTGTCTCTTAGTGACTCATCATTTTGTTCGTGGTTGCGTAACCAGGGCTGTTCCATCGTTAATCAAATAAAGAGGAAAAGCTGCACTGCTTCTGATGAAATCTCGGCTATTTCTGCTAGGTCTCTACCGTTTCACGAGCTCAAAGATTTTCCATAAACCACGTTTGGCTGATTTCTATACCCACAAAGAAGTAGATTCTACTAGGAAATAATCACTGGACAGTATAGGCGGCAAAAACTACTTGAAATCTGATGTGGTTGCATAAGCGGCTACGCTCGAAGTGGACGAATCTAATCTCGATCACGGCCACACCGCCGTATCGCTTTGAGCACAGCCACTTACACGAAGTCAATGGGCCTTCGAGTCGTTTCCACCCAACTATAAACGCTTGGTGTTTCACTTATGCATGGACGTCAATGTTGCGTTGCAGTAAGTGACCGCTACGCATTCACATATATCTGAAAGGCTGCGTATCACGATTTTGACGTCGTGTGGAATCCATGCGTAGAATTGGAGTAGCAGATAACAGGACCCAGATCGGTTCACTCATCTTTCAGTAATCCTAGTAAAAACGGCACGGAAGGCGCTTTTTCACGACGTTTTTGGCTTCAACGCGCAGCATCCAATGGCGAGCGGTCCAAGATCAATTGCCCTTTTCGTCAGCCTGTTCAAGTAAAAAGGCTTCATTGAAAAAGCTGCCGAGGAAACCGGAGGGTGCACAAGACTAGGTGTGCTAACGTACCTCGGAGGAGATAAAGGAAATAAAGCGATTTCCAGGCCGTTTTTTTACGATGATTAGATAAAGATGAGCGGAATGACGTTAGGTTCCGCAATCTACTTCTCAAATTCTTTTCTTCCCCTGTGGGTCCCGCGCCACGTCAAAATCGTGATATGAGGACTTTAACCACATTTCCACGAAACAATTGATTTGGCAAGATTTTTTTGAACACTCAAATCCCAACTTTAATAGGTTCTTAACTTTCTTCGTGCAGATTATGATTCGTGTGAAGCCAATCGCTGCTTGATTCGACTACGTACATAACTATTACGGGGATCCCGGAGAGCAGCTGACTACTGGTGGTCATGTTGGAAGAAACTATCAAACAAAACAAATGTTGAACAGTTGAAAAGTTCGACTTTCAATGAACCTCGGCATAGTTGAATTTATATTATCGAGTTTGATAAGCTGTACACGAGGTTGTTAAATAAATTTATTGGCTAACGTTTCGACTATATCGCCTTCTTCAGAGCCTGAAAAGGGCGATATTCAATCTACAATTCAAACGACCAACCTCTCCACAACTAAACTGATAGACTCCACGCCTAATTGCAATCACAAATTTAGCGACTACACTGAATGCTCACCTTAGATCGGAGATGTCTAGCATGGACCGCTGACTGGTCGATCACGAGGGCGAATGGTTCGAATGTCACATTCGGATCGGACGAACCATTCGAGATATGGCGCGAGTTCCCGCGTTATCGACAGACATTCACCCTTGCGGTTCATTTTAGGGTTTTTGGCTTGGATCCAAAATGCCTCCAGCGATTTTCGAGCCAACGTTTTAGATTCGTGCGCTAAGATTTGGACCCTAATTTCAAAATCGGCTCCGTCGTGTTCTATAGGCACCTAAAGGTGTCCATTCTCGTAACCTACTCTTGCCGCTCACGTGCTCTTTGACGCGGATATACAGCGGTCGTGCCGTTTCACCGACATACTCGTCTCCACAGTTCGTGCAAGAAATCAGGTAGACTACCCCGGATCTCAAGCAGTCTCCTGGTCTACCTGTGGGACAAATAATACAGTTCGGTGTTGTACAGATGGTGTCGTACAAACGATTCCGAACTAACTGACGTTTCAAACCGTTTCGGTGGTATTTCAACGACCGAAACGGAGCTATCCAAGTCTGTTCTCCTCAGACACCGCCTAATGGCAGTGCTCATTTCATCGGAGATGTAAGGAAAACAGAGAGGTATGTTATCTGTGGTGAGGTTTTCCAATTGCCGTGCTCGTTCACTTCGGTATCGTCTCGTTTCAGACGTTCGGATTTCATAACCATTCGAAACAGAAATTTCGTGAGCCAAAGTTAATGATTCCTTTCTCTCCTCAGGTCCGCTACAAACGGTTCTTGCCGTGCAAAACATGTTGTTAAGCACAGCTTTCTTCATATGAAATGGATGAGCAGAAAGAAAATGAACCAAAATGTTTTTATTACTGGGCTTACGATACCATTTCGTTTGGTACGTAGATGCCAACCTCGATGTTCAAAAAAGGAAGCCAGTTGCCCTGTGGTTTCTCCCTAGCAAGTTTTATGTGTTTGGGTTGTCGGTTCAACAAGTCAAAACATTTTCCATCTCCGCTTGGGTGGCGCAAATGACAAAGCAATCGTCAATGAGTAGAACAACGGACGTAGTTCCAGAACAAATGCTTCAATTTTGGCCATAAATGAAATAGCTAAGGTGGGTTGTGGAGAGGCTGGTCGTTTGAATTGTAGATTGAATATCGCCCTTTTCAGGCTCTGAAGAAGGCGATATAACCGAAAAGTTAGCCAATAAATTTATTTAACAACTTCGTGTACAGCTTATCAAACTCGATAATATAAATGTTGAACACAAAATGAAGAAAATTAATGGAATCGAGTAGATGATGGATATCGCTGCTAAAGTTAAGTAAGAAGAAAATCGTGTCTGGGGAAGCGATTATTATCTGGTTATTGCTTGCTGTTTCCAACTAAAAGCAAGGAATTTTATCACTTGAATCAACTTCGCTAGCTTCATTCGAACCATAGCGATGAGTGGAGCATGCGACGGTCCATTCTAGGTCCCAACCGTTCGTTCCACAGTGCGGCTTCAAGCGCAGCCGCTTACGCAGCTGCGCAGAGCTTCAGGTTTTTTATATCTGTGCATGTCAGCTAAATTTTGTAAATACATCATAGATCAAAAATCTTTGACTCAACTCTGGCATCTCTCTTCCTCGAGTTATCATATGGTTATCTTACACATTAATACAATAATGGGAACAACAATAATGAACACTTAGTACTATTTCCAGGTACCTAATATCCCAGCAAGCACTACAGGTGATTGCTCGAACTCCGACTCTTTTTTTTACTAGGTATCTTGAGTCACAAAGGTGTTGATGAAAACATTCAGTTCGCCCGACTCAACTAGAGCAGTGTGACTACTGGTAGCGTGCGTGATACTGTATTCAGTGCAATCTATTGTTCTGAAGGAATGTGGACTCACATGCACAGTTGAGGTTGGACTTCTGTTACATTTAGAAATTTATAAATAAGCAAAACCTTAGCGCGAATGTTTCGAACTCCATATCAAAGGGAAAACGGATGAAGTGTCTGGTCTATATCGATCCCTCGAAATGCTTCAACGCACTCGACTTCAAATCGGAATAGGTTGAGGTTTATGAACGTGGTTATGCAGTCTACAGAATGACTTCTGATAGCACAGCCATGTATAAAGCCAGCGTTTGTATCTTCTTTTATAAATCTGCAGCAACTCAACGATCACATAGGAATGAGAAGACTGGTAGACACCAAGTTTCACATCAAACATTGATGGTGGCGACCTTGTCGAACCTCCTTTCGCTACATCACCTTGGCTCAATCTTACATTTGAAGTCTCTAATAACTCAAAAAAAATGATATCACACAGAAGAAAATGAATGTTCTAGACGAACACCGAAAATATGTTCAAAATGAACATCCGATCCCGAAAAGATCCCACCAATTAGCCACGCCACGCCACGGCCAGTCAAGATCTATGAAGAACATAGCAGACATTGATCTTAGAGACCGAGATAACATTAGAGAGATTTCTGCAAAAACCTTAAGTCGTTGAAGATTTTTGAAAAATATCTGCTTCTGAGGTAATTAGAGACCTACGGTCCGATTTGACGCTTTGATGCTGAGAGTATATACAATCTCCAACAGCAGGAAATGAACAATTGAGGGGACCCATCATAGAAAGTTAGGGAAATTACAAGGAAGAACAAAACCAGAAAGAGAAAAAGATGAAAAAGATATCCTTGTGGAACTTATAAGAGTGCTTCTTGAAAGTTTCTGTAACTAAAATAATAGAGTATTTCTCGAGCTGCGCCCTGTTGAATTCGATAAATTAAATAAACACATATACAATAAAACAGAAAGAGGAAAAACACTTACCAATCATGCTTAACCTCCCAATGAGGAAAATCATTATGAAAATCGTGAAAATGTCATGTCGCACTCGTAAGGACGTCGAGGTAAGCAGCGTTGAGCTGTTCTTTTTCCGCCGGATGAAGCCCGGCAGATCCTCTTCGATGGAGGCACAAGGAGCCTTGTCCTCCATTGGCAGCCTGAGTCTAATTTATGCATTAATCACAATATTGTCAATTTTTCTATGCATCATTTCTACGAGGTTTAATATATTGGACGATAATTCTAAATAAAAATATGCAATTACAACACGCGAGCAACCGAAGTTAGAGAATCACATAAAAATGAAAGAAGAGAAGAAGATCATTTGGTTCTGACTAGATATACAAATTTGCAATTACTGCGTACATGGTACAAATTCGAATGTTTCAACATAGCGTAACGTAACATTGCTTCTCTAAAACTACTGACCTCGTGTGAATCTATACCGTACACGTAGATTTCAAAATGATAGGCAAAAACCGCAAAGAAACCTAAACAATAGACATGTGTGATTTCAGCGATGGATTTAAATAAGGGAGACATCTTAGAATTACCCAGTAAAATAGACCATGAATACGGAAAGACAGACGCTTTCCAAATCACCGCATACATATCTCAGTTGTTACCTAAGCCCACTATCTCTAACCTTACTACTTTTCCATCCTACTGTCGGCAAACATGTAACACGATCGCCGTAGAAAATGTGTTTGAATAAATTATATCGTTCTTTTTTTGAATATTTGAATAAGCTAAACTTTCTCTTTAACTAAATAGTGAGTACAACTGAGTACTAGCAGAAATTTTCTTTCTATGACGTTTATTCGCAATTACTTGCTTCCTCAGCTACAAGTTTTGTATTAATATTAGGTATAGTTTGTATAAACTCCACGTTGGCGCAGGTCATACGAAAGGAAGAAATAGGTCCCAATATCCTGAGACTTGTCAGGGGAGATTAGAGAACGAGTCAGTGCTTCTCAAAGGCCTATCGGTGATTCATGAAACGATTACCGTGCTACCCGACCATGTCTGGTACGGTTGTTGGTATGGGAAACCAACAAGACCAAAGCAGAAACGTTTAACTCGTTTTGGTACCCCATTCCGGTCATGTGTGTTTATGTATTTGTGAATTTTAGTACAGTTTCCAATTCTTTTCCTTCTATTGCGTCATGGGAACTGGTAACAGAAGAATCGCATCCAGAAAAATGAGTCAGATGGGTAATATTTATATGCAAGAAAAGAGAACTCTGAAACCACAGCCACAGATATTTGATCGTTTCATAAATCTATTCGATAGAATGAATATTGTAATCCTGAATTTTCCGGAGATATTGGGGAACGGGGTCAGAAAATGACAAAAAGAGGAGGAGAAGGTGGATGGAACATTCTTTTCATTGAAGAGCCTTTCAAATATACTACAAAGTAGAATTCAAAAGGTAAGTTTTTTTCAAAGTTTTTTTTTTCAAATTCAAAAGCCTTGACAAATGCTCCTCTGAAGGAATCAGGCATGCATAAGTGTCCCATGAACAGAAACAGACATTGCAGAGGAAGCGTGGCTTTTTTTTGCGACATTCCTACGTTGGGTTCGCCGCTTATATGAGGAGAAGATCAATTAATCAATCACTTACAAATGATATATAGTAATGTTCTGTAACATTTAGTTCAGGGAAAATAATATAGAAAAGGAAAGACTGTAGTAAGGAAATCAGGACCCAATATTGAATTATTTATTGTGGTTCTTGATAACAAATGAAAAAACTGCGTTAAATACCAATTTCGAATCAACTGCAAGCTAAAATAAGACTATAGTGAAGACTGGTCGCAGATTTGTGCAACTTGGTGGTTCGATAGCGCTTCAGTGATATGTACAAAAGCATTGTTACGATATTTTTGGGCGAAACTCGAAAAGCCTAGCACGGGAACACTTTTCGAACGTATTCCTTTGCACAGCTGTCATCATGGTGCGATGTACGAGCAGGTGAATCGTTTGGAAGTGAAATGTCGCGCAGTGGAAGTCTCACTGCGGCAGACCGAACTAATTTGCATAACATTTGACGTTGCTCAGAATGTCATCACTCAAAAAAGCACTGCTCTGACTCTTGGCTACCAAATTTGTAGCTTCAGATAGACAGTGAGTAGGTAATAAAAGCGCGGAAGAATTTCTGAGAGACGATAGAGTAAAATATGGACCAAGTATGAGTATGAGTACCGTCCTCCACCGGACGAAAGTTGTACAGTGTTTCACAAGGTACGCAAGCTTCCGCGGGAGTGAATGAGTCAAAGGACAAAAAAACGAACTAGTGGAGCATCCGGAATATGAGAGCAAATAGAAGAGCGGATCGGCTGCTGGGAAGCGCGGCGCAGTGGAGCAGGAAGCTACTCGATAGACCTCTTGTAAGAGAGACTTGACTGAAAGCGGCGGAAATGTCGCAGTTCTTAGGAAAATCTTCGAAAGAAAAAAGCATCAACGACGTCGAAGCAACTGGATGATAGGAAACTAGAACTTTCGGATAGGAGTCTTCTGTTTATTGCAAGTGTGTTACCCACGTAAATCGCAATTAGTCTATATTATACGTTGTGACCTTGTTTAACCACAGTTCTACAACATTGTGGTTAAACTAATTTAGAAATCATTTTCTTGAAAATCGGACTAACCATTTAGAGACTCTATAGCATCGAATGTTGCAGATAAGTTACTTCATTCTAGGTGCAACACATTTTACCGTAAGAAATTTACGTATTGGTTCAAGCGTCTACAAATGGGTTCGGCAAATCCGTTAGAACTTAGCGAATGGAAGATCAAGTGCGCGGTTCAAGAGGTTATCAAAATTATCACAGTTACGCCATTATAGTTGGAGAAAAAAGCACTTGAGAATAATGGTGAGACTAATATATAAAATTTACATGATTTCATGCAGAGTTTGTCAGAAATGATATTTTTACTCCTGTGAGGTGTACTGGGAGGTCTAGAACTACGGTATATTGGAGACTTCTATCGTTTTATTTCCGCTTTTCCTCAACAAAATCTTGAGTAAGATTTCACAAGTTTAGTTTGTCCTATTGAGATTGTTGTCAACACCTCCTAGCGCTATAAAACACATGCAGTGTTTTATTTATTTTTAGCGGTCCATTCTAAGAATAGGACATTAGAAACCTACATTTTCACCTTGTGTTAGCAACCGCGTTAGGGTCAATAATTTGAGTACTAGAGGCTACATATTTTATGTGTGGTAAGTAGAATAGTTAATCTCATTTTCCAATAAGTAGCTCCGTTTGATTACCTGAATTTTTGTAGCACTGTTAACTACTGATTTTGCAGTAGTAGTTCAGTTCTTAAGACAATAACCACAAAAATCTTCTCGTAAAACAGATGATTTCAAAGTTTTTCTGGATTCTACATATGTACTATAAAATACGTGCTTCCACAGTCATACTGTACTTTCACAAGTGTCACTTCAATGCGATCGCAACCACAGCGTTTCGTTTCTATCACAGACATCGGACTGCTTCTAGGGTTCAGAAAAAAAAGCTGATGAGCATGCAGGCAGCACGCAGGAGTGAAATCCGGATGGATTGCATAAATGAGACGTTTACTGCGAAGTAAAAGCACTTTGCTATTGAAACTGAACGACGTAGGCACGAATCAGGGATCCCTGTAATGACAGTGTACGATTAACTAGTTGTTATCCACTGTCATTCTCATCTGTGTTTTTTTTTTCGCGGATCCCAGGAAAGAATATTTTATTTCACTTTTGCACTAATGCAAAAGGTTTATATTATTTAAAAAAAACGTCTCACGAAATAGTTCCAGTTTAGAAAAGAAAAAACCTTACCAGCTTCTCAGCTGTGCTCTAATCTACGATATTTTGCTTATATCCTTCTCTTAAAACCTCAACAAGAACAACGAGTCTTTTCAGAACCAAGAAAGTTCCCAAATAGAAAACAAGGTTTACTGACACTGCTCCAGAGGTTGCGGCTTTTAAAACACAGGGGAGAAATTGTTGATTTCCCTCATTCCTCTATTTCAAATCGTCTCTTCTGTAAGAAATCGGAAGTTCACAAGATCTTTACAGTTGGTCACCAGCTTCAAGATGACTACATTGTTCAGAAATTTCGGATTATCACTCACAAGTACTTATCGTATAAACGGGTCTAAGAATGCAGTTGGTAAGGAAAAGGCAAGAATGACATCACGAAAAGAGAGGATTAGTCAAATCAAGGTGTCACATATTTATTATAAATATCGACTGGAAAGTGAATTTGAAAAAACAAACAACAAACCAGAGAAGGATTTAGAATTACAAAGTCAAACAATTCGTTTAGAAAATCCAAGAGAAAAAACTAAGATAAGAAGGAGAAGGTCCACACAATCGTTTTCAAATGATTCCGCCAACAAACCGCACCGATCATAATTCATATGTGAAAAATATCCACGAAACAAGAAATGATTTACGTCCTCGTCTGTTGTGCAGACGCGTTTAAGTGAAGAGGAAAATCACTGTTAGATTAGCGGTGAGGTTCGGAAAGTGGATCACTTTTTTCCCTACACCTGTGAATGACTGTATGAAAGGATTGTGACGAAATATTAATATACATCAAAGCATTATTTTAGTTTGGGCTAACGCTTCTACCTCAGAAGTAGTAAAATTTTACCTCAGTTTTCGAGGTTTTTTTTAAAAATTTTCACATGAAATGCAAGTTTCAACAAATTTTGGAATTATATCAAGTTAAGAAGAAGGGCTACCAATTTCTAGCGCAGTAACTTGATGTGCACTTACAGCATTCATAATGTTAACATCAATTCTGTATATTCTTATCATGTATGGATATTATTCGAATCATGTATATTTTTAAGTAACGTATGGAGCTAATAGATTCCAAAAGAATCATTTGAATAGAATTCTTCTAATATTCTTGCGAATAATTAGCCATACAAACATCGAATTAACGAAAAGGGATTCTGCGTCTGTCACACCTACTGATGATTCGACATTTACGCTATAATTTATGAATAAATTAGGTTTTCGCAAACTATCAGTGGCCATGAATAAACTACCTTTCCTGTTTGTAGTAATTAACGATAGATATTTGGTGGATACTTAAGCAGGCAACTAATTCATGAGATCTACGAAAGCTGCAGAAATACATGCGTTAATATATAGGTTACACGATGCTGTGGAGCAAAGGAATAAATCAGTTTATCCAGAATTTCTAATGGAGAAATGGATGGGAAGAGTGAGCAGAATGACGGCCAATCCACACTTTTCTGCCAACACCTGCTATGCGCCATCATTAGACAAAAACGCAATTCGCTCGTCGCCAGTAAAAACTCGGATACGCAAAAAAAATCCGAAATTGTCACCTCGACACCACATAACAGCTGTTGGTCGGTCGCCAAAATGACTACTATAGAAGCTCTACAGTCACATCGAAAGGGCTGCCTATGTTCTTTGTCTTCTTTCAGAATATTTATATTGTTATGAAAATTTCTAGGAAAAGAGGGAAGCAAACACTCGTCATCTGTTAATGTCCGAGCAAAAAAATTCTTCTTTAAATAGAGGGTGTTCCCACAAATGTTTATTAATCCTGGGAGAAAGTTCCTTTGATGAGGATTTGCCTATTCTGTGCTGAAAAATCGCGCAAATGACCAATAATCCCACCGATACTATAATATGTATAAAAAATACATAATACTCAAGGGTTTTTTCAGAATTGTCAAAGAATACCACGTCTGTAGGCAGGTTGTGTAACCCTTTTTTAAGTGCTAAAGAAGTTAGCATCGCTGCTATATTTTTTTTCAGTACTTAAACCTTCTAAGTGGCTGCAGTGCACATTCTCCAAAAATTTTCACGTAAAAATATTCCTTGAACCCATCTCCAATTTAAGTGTTTAAAAGATACGCGTTCGAAAAAATAACGACCTCTGACTGCAGGCTGGTGACAGAGCTTCATGAGCTAAGGACAAGAAAATTGAAAGAGATTGTTGAGTCTTACTTTCTTGAACTGACCAAATTCTTGTGCACAAGATCTTCTATACGGAGATAATTAGCATAAAACTCTTCTTTATAACGATACAATGGAGTACAATCGAGAAGGAAATATCCAATTTGTTTCCCTCTAGGAGAATTCACTCGGTGAGCTTTTTGTCGAGATTCACCTGTTGGAGCTGAGCTGACGATGAAAAATGAGCGCATGAGAATATAATGTATCTTAAATAAAAATAGAGGAAGAGAGGAAGCAGCAGAGAATCACAAAGTTTAGTAAAATGGTATTTCATGTGTTACGGATACTGAATCAGCTGAAAACATCCTTGGAAATCGGTCACAAGTGGAACTGTGAATTGAAAAGAAGGAAATTGCAGGTAAACACATAATATAATCTGATGACTTTTATTATTTATGCACTCGCTGACCAAAACGCAAATTTTTAGGGAGTTGGAAACAAATTCGTAAAATAAAAATAACGAATATACAATGTTAGCATGATGAACGCGAAAAGTTCATTCAAAACGGATCCACTCAAAAATCTCAAAACCTCCATCCCGTTTTGAAAAAAACAGTATTTTAGTATTTCGAATTATGGGTTCATAAAAAGTATAAAAATAAGAAGACATCGTTTCGCAAAGGAGGGCACTTTGTGTGCGATTCGCGGTAACTACGGTATTGATAGATACTCCTTCCGTGAAACGAACAAGAGCAATGAAGCCGTCGCGGATCATTTGAAGACACGAACACGGGCAGTTTGGGCTCGAAATCGAACGCATGCGTGGAGTGATGGTTCAGATATTTAGACCACAAATGAATTCGATTTGGTTTCCAGGAAGATTGTAACGGAAGAGAATGGATCCTCTTTAGTTTCCGAGAAGAACATACGAAAAGAAGAACCTTCAACTATACAAGATATCGAATACATTTGAAAATCTTCTAGCTTGGATCTCAGTGGATTAAAATTGGTAGTTGGTGGATCCGAGGATTAGAATAACTACTAAAAAATTTATAAAATGTGAGAAACGTAAGACAGCAAGGATCTCATGGACGTATTGGTAAAAGGCATGACGTGGACCGTTCCAATACTTCCATGGCTGGACCAGGCTATTGAGTGGCGATGATCACAAGATACCCTGTGGATCACCAGGCACTGTTAACTTGTCCTGGCTAGCAACATTTCAACAGAGGTAGAGAGAAGAGAAATGTATTGTAGATGAGACTTGTTTTTGAAATGAATCGAAGACTTCGTTGTGATAGCCGACACAACGAACACATCGCAAAACGATGATCCACACGTTCTCCGGCTTCGAAAAGCGACCCAACTCCGCCCATGCTCTCATTTCATTCCAGAGTTCTCTAAAGGCACGGATAGTAATGTCAGAGGAATGATATCGCTGTTTTGATGTAATGAACGGCAACGTGAACAAATTCTTCTCCACGAAACAACACTCAGAACATACAGCTATGAGTCAGAAGACCACACATAAAAGCAGACATCCTTCAGGTCATGAATGGTTCACGAACGTATGCGCTTGTCAACAAAAGGGCAGGAGGCAAAAATTACCCTCCTCACATTCTTCACAAAAAATGCATAGCTTGTCGCAACGGATGTGATCCTCGCAGTCTTTGATCAAACACATGCAATCAGAATTGCAATGATAATCGACCCTGGTGTTCGTCAAAGAGTTGCCTATCGTTTGATCTTCTCAATCAATCCAGAATTTTGTTGATAAGAAAACGAAAAAACTGATGTGAAAACAGAGAAATGGATGATAATTCATGGACAATTCGTGTACCGAGTTGTCGCTCTACGAATCACATTACACGATATTTGTTTAGCGTTCTGACCCTGCTTTGAATTCTGCGTCCATATGTTTTAGGAGGCATCGTCAATGTCACATGAGATCTGTGTCCTCTGGAATTCTCGATTGTAGCAGAATGGATCGTCAACACAATCCCTACTAGGCCTTTCTGAGTTTTGCTGCTTTTCAAATAAAATAAAAAGTACACATGGCTCATTTCGTGACCAAACAAATGTGAACTACTTTTGAAGATAGAACCTTTAGATTGCAAGAACTCTGCATTGTGGGCTCTCAAGTAACGTCTCATCTTAATCTTTATCGTTTTTACTTTCACTTGTTTATTTATTTTAGAATTGCAGTCTCTAAAATAAACTTATCATTACGCTAAAAGTAAAGTATTGTGTAGTGTTAAAAGTAGTAGTGTTTCTGTGATCCCTTCCCATTACTTTTCCATCGCTATATTCAGCCGGAAAGGTCCTGCTGTCTACATTTTCCAATTCACCTCAATATTTTCACAAAGTAAAGATACCAACGTACAGAGCAGAACTTCCTTTTTGTTTTGCTTTCACACACTCCTCTATTTAGTCGAAGCTGAGGAAGATGACAGGCCCTTCCATCACAGATTATAAACATGCCTTTGAGCATAATTTTCTTGGATTCGGGACAACAATCTTGTAATAACCTCTGTATGAGTCACTGTTTATATTAAACACTGTTTATAGTTCGTACCAAGTGTTGGCCATTATCTGTAGATACATTAAGATGAGTAAAGTCTTCGAAAGGTCGACATGTTGCACTGCTGATAGCAAGAGCGACAATGGATTGAATTATGTCCTTAGTTTTTTTTTAAGTCCCAGGTGTGCGTACTACGTCCCCAAGCTGAAAAACGGAAAGAGTTGTATGGTTAATACAGAAAAACAGAAATATTCATTCTAGTTCATACGAGACACATATAACGACTACCACAGTCATTTTATGATGTTCTTGGTACCAGCCAAAATCAGTTATCCAACTGGATAAACGTACTCTGATGGACAAATGTGCCCGGATTAAAAATACTGCTATGAGATTTTAAAAAATCTTCCACGGATAAATGATGCATCAGCTCAAATAAACCTCCACTCGTTCTTACTCTGGAAATTCTTGTTTGTTTATTTATTTTTGGGATGCGAAAAAAAAATTTTAGGGTGGGTGTGGCGCAGTCAGTAAGAGGTAGAGGTTGTACCCCCCCGGTCGAGGGTTCGAAACCGCCTTAGTGTAAACCAAGCATTTCATTCCTCCGGGGTCGATAAATTGGTGCCAGACTTATCTGAGAGGATAAAAACACTGACTTGACCATCGGCTGGCCCCCGCAAGTCATTGTATAGGCCAACACGCGTTCCACAACCTCAACGATTACGAATTCCAGTAAAACGCGTTGGCGCATCCCAAGTGGATTGATACGCCAGTGACTTTGTCCTTTAACCTTTTTGTTCGATTTTTGCAACGAAGTGCATAAAGTTTTCGAAAGGAGGTCAAGAAAATAATATCATTGATTAGCACGTTTAGAAAGGAAGGCGCGATTCTTTAATTTCAATCGTTTTTTTTTCGAGGATATAATAAATATATTGCACTCAGGCCCTGGACAATGTCTGGGAGATAGTATTTGTTTCCAATTCGTTATCATTTAAAAAGGACTTCTATTCCATGATAATAGCAGAAAGATCAAGGACAACTAGCAGCCAGAACAGTAACGATGAACTCTGTCAGCTTGACCCCCCGACCTGCTGATATATTTTGTTCTCGTAGATGCTGTGTGTGAAACAACAGATGGAGTTGTTAACAGTTCTGATATCGATTAACTTTCTGTCACGAAATGTCGCCGACCTTACGAGAGCTTAAAAACTGAGAAGAAGATACAATCTACGTCTTCAAATAGCTCATTGAAGAGCAAACTACTGTACTGAGAAAAGACAACACATCCAGGAACAATAACAGAAGCGGTTAAAAACATTGCTCTCCTTAACAGTTGTGATTGTCGTAGCAGTGGTGGGATAACGTATGAAGCTGTTGCTGCTTTTGTAATAGGTATCACGAGTATACTAGATTTACTTATACCAGGACTAGTCCCATGTCGAATCCTCCGCGGATTGAGCATGGCGCTTAATTAAAAACGACTTTCCGTCCATATATTGGAATAAAAATGGAATTGGAACTCATAGGACCAGAAGTAAACCTATCGAATAGAATCCGATGGTAGGGTTCAAGGGAACTATCGCACAAGTAGCATGGTTAAAAAGCGGAGCTTCTTCCACGAATGGTGGAAGCTGCGATGTCAGGAGCACTTAGAGCCATAAATCTGCGCGACGTCTGTAAATACACGTCCGACAAAACAAGGAGAATTTCCGCAAACGTCTTTAAGCAAGTTAATAACAAGTTAGCAAACTATTCTTTGGCTCTAGATCTTCATTACAAATCTTCATTACGTAGGTTTGCGGAAGTCATTTTTTGTGGAGCTTTAACTCCGAGTGCTCCTAACGTCTTAACCTCTCTTAACATCGGGGCAAAACGCAGGATTTCACCTTTCCCTGCACATCTAGGATTTTAGGACTACGTGTTCACAGGAAAATCTAGGATTGCTGCTATTTGAGATCATACTTTACCAGATTGGTACCTTAAATATAGTCGGGTCAAAACGACATCGAGCTCGGTGCAGTAGATAAGTGGCTACTCTCGAAGCGGCATGGTGGAGACAGCGGTTGGAATCGAATCAAGGATTTGAGAAATGGGAATGGGACCATCGCGAACTGCCGGACGGATGGTGCTAGCAGATGCTCCATCGAAATCACGCAACTGCATCATGCTTCATTTCGTTTTGACCTGACTATACTCTTGAATGTGCAGGACGAGTTTGCACATTTTAGCTGTAATTTAGAAGTCGCTCGAAGTGACTGCGCGGAGCATCAGCGTGATCCACTCAGAAGAATCTGCTCCGACCGTTAAATTTTTTCGTTACTTGTTCATTTGGCATATTGTTTGGGCATTCGCAGGCTGCCCTTAGGATTATTCCATTCATCATCCAAAAGGCTGTGTTCTCACATACTTTCGATGTTGACTTCTATACTGTAGTATTTAGGGTTCTCGACATGTTCTACAAGTATATCACCGAGAAAACGCGAAACATCTCTGCAAATCCTTGATTCAGACGGATCAGAGGCACCAAACTGATTGGTTGCTCCAAATGAGCAACTCTTCTCGCGCTCCGAGAGGTCAACTCGATTTCAGATGTCACCAATTGCACAGGTGCAAGGAGTTCATCAAACCTTACAAAATGTGACTTCATGGTTTTCTTGATGTGTTACTGTAATGATGGAAATACCTCTCAAGCCACAACACAACGATCGTGTAGTCTCCGCTTCACATCCTACACAGTAGCAGCAAACGAATCCAGAATATGTAGGAACTTGCTACAGCGATATAACATGCAATGAGTACTAGAGTCTGCTGGTTTTTTGGATCTGGTTTTTTACGATAGACTGTTAAATGCTACCGACAGATGATCAGAAATTGTTGTCTTAACTTATGCTTGTGAAGTAGAATATCACAATTCTCACAACAGTTTCGAATTGCTGCGATGAATAATTTAGCTCGACCCTGATCCGTAATCCCACGTGATTTCTCGGATATTTTCATCTTACAAAAGAAAGTGCTGTAATCATCACGCAATTCACTGCCAATGCCGTCACTTTCACGGCGGAGATAAGAAGTTCTTTACAAACGCATGAACGAGGGTGGCGAAGCTGCGAATATCATCTCTGTTGCATTTGATTCATCAAATAGATTTTGCATGCACGCTCAGAATATGTGAATGTAACTAATAGTCGACAGCGAACATTGGGGATTTCATCACTGACAACCGATGTGTTCGATGTGCCACTGACATCTGCTTCATGATGCAATTTCGAGTAAGTCATTACATTACAATTTCCGGTTTATCATTGGTATAGTAGGGTCGAAACGACATGAAGCACCTACGCAGTTGCGTACTCTCTCAAGGTGCTTCAGTGGAACATAGCGGCTAGGAGGTTAAATCCCTGCTGGCACCATCCATCGCTGTAGTTTGCGACGGTCCCAACTCGGTTCCAACTGCTGCCTCTATCGCGTCGTTTCGAGCGCGTAAATGCACTGCAACCACACCCGTGATTCATGCCCTTTTGACCCGACTGTAGGTACAGCAAATCATTCAGGATAGCGACTTGTTTCCAGTTAAGCGAGGGTCCCACATATTCGCCTCATTCCATTCGTCAAGAAGTCACGGAGATCGCAAAATTTCAGATAGATTGTACATATGCATTCACCGCAAAGAACAAACCTTGCCTGCTTGTCACCTATTCCTTCCTTGCTTTTTCTCCAATGTGGCGACTACCGTAGTCATAAGCACTACGGGTGCGCTTTGAACACTCAAGTGAATGTTTTACTGTCTAGTTCCTGCGCCAGATGATCGTACCCATCAACGTGGCAGCATCACGGTAGTGGTGGCGGTATTCCATATAATGATAAGCACTCAGCATCAAGGGGTTCGTATCTGTCACAATACTTGGAGCTTCAGCGTGGATTTATCAAAGCTTCAGCAAGCTGGCGAGCTGGCGTTGACTCTCCCTAAATAATGCTTAGAATGTAGAATCGTATTGATAGGTGAGAAGGCGAAAATCCTCTTTTCGCCAATATCGAAAGGCATGCATCATGCTATATAATAATGGTCAGTGTGTATATGTTTGTGTATGCGCGTGTGTATGTATTGGGTTGTGTGTCGCCTGTGTGTCACAAAAACACTCCATAAAGATGCAAAACATTTTATACAGTTCGGAACCAAACCAGCGCTACCCGGCTGATAGGCGTCCGGTGGTGGTGGTGGATCGTCCAGGTTGAGGCGAAACGTCCATCTTTCAATTTTATCCTCTATCTTGTTTATTTTTGACTTTTTTGAATGTACTGAGTTAGTATACCTGTCTTCAGAGAAATCCAGACATACAAACTCAGCACCGCTTAGCGGACTATCATTCTATTATTCTTCTTCAGAGGAAATTATCCTGTCACCAGTGGTGATTTCTGGACCAGTGGTCTTGCGTCTCATTGACGCGTTTTCTATAGTTAAAATATGATTACACTACGCATCTTCATGAAATATAACTTTATTTAAACTATAACGACAGTTTCTGTTAGTACTCGCTTTTTTACTTTATCCACAACAGTTACATCAGTGGTTGCAGACAATTTCTATAATATGACATATTAATTTCGCATTTTTTAGTACAAATTCTGAACACTATTATATATTCGATGTTCTTTACAACTACTATAAGCCCTAACAACTACGGTGTGTAAAATTGTTTTACTCAAAGGTCTACCATTAGACGAATCTCTACTTTATTCTATATAATTCAAATCATCATTCGTACCTGAGCTGTGGTTTTGGCTTCCTTACTGCAGCATTCTATTGGCTTATATTCCTCGATCGACAGAGATCTCCAAGTGATCTTACCTTCCTGTGATCAATATTGAATTATTGTTTTTTTATAATTCTATTATATGATTATGTTGTTGCTTACAGCTAGATTCTTCTTCTCTGTATTGGTCAATAATTTTTTAATGCTAATTCCTTGCCAATCTGTATATTGCCAACCCAACATTACCGCAAGCTCGGTTGCACGTATCCTCTACAAATATTTATTAATATTGTGTTTCATTATATTAACCATAACTTTTTACATAACATTTCGTTCTCCACTATTTGCCACAATCGTAGTATATCCGTTTTTACGGACATTTCTGGAGGAACAGCATTTCTGGACTGATAGTGCTGTTTTATTTTCTTTCTCAATTAAAGACTAAAATTATAATTTAGCATTTTCACTCATACAAAATTTACATGTTTTTACATTGCATACATATACCTATATGAGGGTATGTGTACGTATATGTTTATACTTGTGCATTTTTTAGATGTTACCTTAGATTTTAGATTGTGGGCGGGTGTAGCGTAGCGCTTCCTGCACGATCGATCGGAGGTTCGAATCCGCCCTAGTGCTCACCAAGCCTTCCATCCCTCCGGGACCGTCAAATTGGTACCTATTGATGTGTCTGCACTTGTCTGGGAGGATAAAAACAATGACTTGACACATCAGCACATTGTGTAGGCCAATTACACGTTCGTAAACCTCAAACGATTCTGAATTGAAATGAACGTGGGGGCGCATCCCAAGCGCATTAATCAACGCCAGAAACTTTATCCTTTATTCTTTACCTTAGATTCTCTAGATCCGATATAGGTATTGTTTGATCTGATTACTCTAACATTGTTCCTCTCCTTCCTGTTATACTCCATCAACCTTTTTCTTCCTTCACTCACAAGGAACTGCCAGAATGAGTCAGACATTTTTACCTATAAAATTAATATTAAAAAAATATGATTTTTACACTGACCCAAATAATAAAAATTAATTATTGATTGCCCTAAAGGAACTAGTGTCATGATTATTTCCAGTCGACGGGCCATGTTAAGGGATTTGCATCCTTCAGATTTTGGTACCTTAAACATTCATATTCATATTCAAAAAGATCAACTCTTTTTCAATGAAAGATTAATACCTTACCTTACTATTTCAGTGAAAAATTTTACAACAACAAGTTCTCGCACTCCCATTTTCTCAATATTGGGCACTCCTATAATTCTTATATACTCTGACATTACCCTTTTATTCACCTGCTCTTGGTGAGCAGCTATTCTCTAAGACAGGTCTAAATTTTCGAAGTCGAATCCTGCTCTCTAGAAAATACGCTTATACTTCAACTATGAGCAGTTTTCTTAAACTGTTACCTGAGCAAGGGCCATTGGCGTTTTTCTGCGTTTATAGACGAATTTTCTGAAATAATAATATTTTAGTATTTTATAGAGGAGATTATGACACATCTCACGTATAGCAGACACATCTAAATAAAACAATTGGAGATACATTGGTTAAAATACGCAATAGTAGATTTTCTATAAAAAGGATCCAATACAGAATAATAGGGTAGGATTTCCCTTACTGGCTTCTTCTGCTCGTTTTTGACCAACACTGAGAACCGACACTTTATGTGGCGTCACCTCAAATTTGGGTAATTAAACCAAATGAAGCATAAAATCATGATATAACATACGTAAAAAAATAGTAAGGGTAAGAGATAGGCGACAACAAAACAAATGAAGATACGAGTAACGACAAAACAAAAGAATAACAGAGTATGCGAATATTAAAAAAAGCTGCTGAATGGGCCCATCTATTGACTACTGCGAATCTTACTGGGTATGGTTCCTGGACGGAAAAGCAAATTAAAGGACGCCGTCCGCGTCCTTCAAATCTTAAGGGGCGTCGTAAGATCTATCTGGCGGAAGTTCGCCGATATTTTTATAAGTGTAAAAGAAAAGAAAAATTGTTAAAGAAAAATGAAACTCTAGACAAAAAGTCATATAAATCCAGTTATTATAGACATATTATGAACAAGTGGCCTAGATTCATTTAGGTAATTCTGATTGATACGGTAATAGCACTACGGTATTCCCATAAAGGACTAAGATGCACCTACCCTTTAACTTTTTTGACTGGACGCATACCAGGTCGGTTTATTGGTTTTCGTATTATTGGGATTCGGATACAATCCTATCACTATTCACTCATTCATTCAGGAGAGCCATACTTCCTACTGAAAATAGGGATTAGTGCTGACGGGTTATACAAGCAGGAAATGGCATGAGGGGTTAGTTTTCGGTGACTCCACTATTAGTCGTTCCATCATGGAACAAAACAGGGAGTGCCACCCCCTAGTAGCAAACCTACTGAACCTTAGGGACACGCCTCTCTGCGTATGAGCAGGACCACCCATTCGTTTAGATACAGGTCAAAAACCACTTCGCTAAACTCCTTTAAATTACTATAACTGTTTCAAGTTGGTAAAACGCAAAGACCTGGTCAGTATACCATCAGTAGCTTTGGCAACGAGAATAAAGGGTCAGCATGTAGTAATAAAAGCAAAGCATGTAGTAATTGCTCTCTTTGTAAATTAATTTACTTTAGTAATTATGTTGTTTCTAGTGTGACTAACTATATGATAGGTACATATAAATCTTCTTACACTAATTGCAATACAAAAAATGTAGTTTATTGCATCGCATGCAAAAATTGCAATATACAATATGTAGGTATTACTAATAGATCTTTTAAAAAAAGAATTAAAGAACGTATATATTATTTAAATAACTATAAAAAACATACTACACAATATGAACATTACCACAACTGCAGTAAAAACTTTACTGTTTCTATTCTAGAAGCTATGAAAGATAATTCTAATAAAACAATTATTTTAGATAAGAAACTCCTCTGGATTAAACTATTGTTGACACCGTTTTTCGTTTGGCTTAAACGATAATATTAAGGAATATAGTAATATTTTTAACAACAGCAATCCTTTGTTAATTAATAATAAACACCCTTATTTTCCACTTAAAATAACTAAAGAAAGAATTAATGGGGGTAACCGAAAAAATAAGCCTAGTAACAGTAATAAGACAACAGTAGATAATTTAATTAAATATATATCTGGAACTAAATCAACTAAAATTTCTCCAACTAAGGTTTATAATATTATCAAAAGTATGAATAAGTTTAATATAAAAATTTAATAAAGTTATCACTTAACATTGATTTTCTTTACAATGTTAATAATAAAATTAAATTATATGTACTGTGCTTACTGTCAAATTTCAAAAGTCACGTATTTGTTACAACTAAGTCTAAAAAGAATTTCATTAGTGTGGTAATGCACATTGAAAACAATATATTTGATAGAATCAATTTTAATAAAGTATTTAACTCTAATATTATTAAAACCTTAACCCTTACAGACATCACCCCCCCCCCCCTCACAATCTGAGGTGGTACGGATTTCAAGTGGAGTATTCGTATACGGGGCGTAGATTATGGAGAGGGGGATAATTCCGTCCATTTCTTGCTAATTGGCGTAAAGAACGGCTGGCGCGCTCCAATCGAATCCGTTGTAGAAAAGAGAGCGCCAGAACGCTCGAAGCCGTATCTTCTGGGCAGTTTTTTACGGCAATTAGGAAGAAATGGACGGAATTATCCCCCTCTCCATAATCTACGACCCCGTATACGAATACTCCACTTGAAATCCGTACCACCTCAGATTGTGGGGGGCGATACCCTTAATGAAAACACAAACCTGGAATATACACCTATAAGGATAATTTATAAATACAATAAACCAGTTTCAAGCAAAGTTTTCAATTACAACAACATAATTAAACAGCTAAATAATGATTTGATCACTAAACTAATTAATGAACCATGCATCTGTACTAATCCTCTATACAAACCATGTATCGATGAATTTCATAATCACGACATTACAGGAGATTTAAAAATAGTAGAGGAAGATAACGTAAGGTTCATACTACAAAGGGGAACTAGGTACATAAATAAAATAGAGACTAAGAAAGTTAACATAACCAATGTTCATAATAAAACCTTTGATAATATTATCAAAATTTTCAAAAGAAAATATAATACTTCAAGGGTAAATTTAAATAAAATACGCATACAGTTAAAAGTGGAGTTTAGAAAAAGAATTAGGCCACTTCTTAATAGATGCAATTTAGAAGAAAAAATATAGAAAGTATACCCCATAAAATACTTAATAATTACCAAAAAACTTCGTCTTCTGTCCTTTAGATAAAGCCAGCAACAATTATGGAATAATTTGTAAAAAGTATTACATAAATATACCAATGAAAGAAATGGGGCTTCATTACGATATTACTAAAAATATCTTGATACACAATAATACAAATAAAGTTTATGAAAGTCTTCCTCAAACCAATAAAATCGCAATAATATTAAAGCATAAGTTCTTTTTTTTTGAAAAATAAGTTAGAAATCATTGTGGATAGGACTCTACCCAACATTTATGCTATGCCTAAGTTACATATAAGTTTGATTAAGTTTAGATATATTATTGGAGCACATAATAGTATGCTTAAACCTTTGGCTGAAACGCCAACCGCAACCGCACGGTCTCTGCCCCGTCGAGACAGGCGCGGATCGGCGGTGCAGAGCCGTCGTCATCAGCTGATGCCATTATAATGCTGATGGTTGTTCAGCTCCCTGAAAAATAGCGGCTTCGGCATGGCTTCAGACCTACAGTCTGCTACTGTTGGCTGCTGTAGAAGAGGACTCGGAGTTGAGGCCATATGTTCGGCCTGAGCACGAGCCATTCATAGGAACACGCTTCCGTACATTCGACGAGTAAATATTCTCTTGCTCGCCCACGTCATTCACTGATCTGTCCAAAATGACGTTTCAGTGTCTCTGTGAGGTACGGTGAATATCCACTTCACGCGTTTTTGTTCAGGCTGAAGGTTTTGTTCAGATTCATTGGTCACTGCACTTCGTATCAGTCGCTGTAAGCAGAGCTTTTTGTAGTGAAAGAACCACTTTCGAGTCGATGAAGTTACCGAGGCGATACTTCACAGTATTCTTCAATCAGGAAAAGGTGTGTAGTGGAAATTTAATTTCAAATTTTGGTTTTCTTCGAGGGAGCTTTTCCGGCTTTCGATAGACGAGACTTTAAGAGTATCGCCACAAAAACACAGGCGAGATACGACTATCCCAGGGGCTTGGGATTTATGGATGGCAAGCACATCGTTATCAAGGTGAAATCGTGAACTGACATCATCACAGAAAATAAGAATAATCATTAGTAATAGTGCTTTTAGAAGCACTACTATTACTTACTATATTACTTATTATTCCATTCAAAGTGGAAACAACTATTTCGGTTACAAGAAATTCCACTCAATTATCCTGATATGCGATTGCGACTGCAACATCGGCCTTTGATGGCCTGTGATGTAGGTGCTCTTGGAAGGTGTGAAGACGCTCGATTTTTTCAAAACTCAGATGTCGAGGTTAGCGACAAAGGGATAGAACTCAGACATTCAGAGTCAGCCCTAATAAACGATTGCAGAGATGGATTGAAGGGAACAATCATTTATTCCCTGCTACGAGGGGACTTGGTGGAGTTGGACCCGTCCAATTCCAATTCCTCGTTGACAGGCTTGTCAAACCACCTCAGAACCAAGGAGATGGTTCGAGAAGCCAAATGACATTCAGTGCGAAGAATTCAGAGTTTGTTCGCAGTCGTCACGTAACCTGTTCATTTCATTTGTTCATTATTTCTTCTTCAAGTGCCTGAAAAATGATCGAATCCACTTTTAGTATTAGCTACCGGCGGATTGCAATTCTTCAGTGAACCATCGAATTGGACCCGGTAGAAACATCTCACCTGGTCATTTCTATGATGGTAATAATGATTGAGAACTCCTTAGAGTACCTCTAAATTAGCTATTTTAGGTTCTTCATAATTTGCTGGCCCGCCGGACAGATGCGCTGTGAAATGTGGACAAGGTACCTCCAATTCGATGGTTCCTTGATGCCGCTTGAGAATTTGTCGATTATGCGGGAGCCAAACTCGGCGATAATCGCAAGGGATAGGTTTTTTGAGCACTACAGTATGTTGTACAGGTAATTAGTATCACACTAATCACACTTATTGTACTTATTATATATATTATATTATACCACATTTACTACTAGGTGTTTCTCACACTCATAATTCTAAGCAATTGTTGTTTGTTGTACATAAGTTGTTACTTGTTCTACACTTACACTTGTTTTACTTGTTACATTACGTGTTGTTTGAATTTGAAATATCTCAGGACACGTTTTATTGGATCAACACTTATTGTAACACTATTTATTTTCATTTATTTATTTATTTATTGAACAATAAAAATTAACTAATAAACTGAATAACAACAATAATAACTTAATATGAAAAGCCAACAACAAACAGAACAGAATAACTTACAAACACAAGAGGATGGTATAAAAGTCACACGATCCTACATTCGGTCGTCGAGCTTGTCGATCATGTCGTTTTCATCCCACTATAGGTACCGACGATGGCAGCATGATTCATGTGACTCATTTATACGTCACTGGAAGTGAGAGTTCAGTTCTGAAAGAATTATCTACAAACGCAAATCAGTAGTGATACTTTCGCACAGGCGAAAAACGAAAATGAATTGAACTTCAGGTTCCAGTATTTGGAAATGTATTAATTGATTTCGGCTTTCTGTATCCAAAATTGCCTGAATAGTAGCACCAAACTGCTTTTCCAATGAAAACTAGTCCTAAGATAGCAAAAACAAAGTCTCGAAAATTCTTGCGAGTTGCAAGCTCAAGTAAAATCAGTAAACGCTACATAGCTCTTGTCATAGACCGCTTTGGCTTTCCATCGTACTTTTTCCATTATCGTTTATAATATTGAAGCAGTACAATTCGGAATCTCTTGAAAAAACAGTACTTTCTCCAGTCTTAAAGAGATGCTGGAAAAAAAAACCTTTACCTCCATTTGAGAAAGCTGAACTATTTTTCTTATGCGAATTGTGTTTCTTTAGCTCCGTTGGTCTTGTCGAGTATTCATGTAGTGATTCAAGTGCCGATTATCATGCTGTACGCATTCGCTAACTTAATGGAGCAACGCAAATATCTAGCAGCATACAGGCAGGGAAGAGAGACAGAAAAAACAAGCGTAAGGTTGAAAAGAATGAGTGAAAAGACAGAAACAAAAACAAGATCGCATGTAGAAACGGTGATGTATGCGAAAGTGAAACAAACATGAAGTACGCATGTGGTGTCGTAAAACAGGACGTACTACATGCATAAAAAGAAGCGGGAACCAAAACCACTTAAGAGGAGGCAAAAAGAAAAAAAAATAGACATAAAACCCACGAAATGTATAAAAACACAAAATTAAAGACAGAAGAACAATAAAAATGGAAAGATGAAACAAGGCATCATCCCTATACACGCACGAAGACTCCGACCCACATTTAGATTCACATTGAAGGAAATTCAAAACAACGGGGCACAAGGCGAAAGAAAGATAGAACGTTATTGATAACAAGAAAACTCCCTACTTTTCAAAGCAAGGAGCGTCGGCTATGCGTTGTCGCTATTAAAGGTGCGTCGTTTCTCGCGCACTTCGATACCAACGACGAAGAGCCTTCGAAACGCTCTGCCGGCGCGTTTGTGAAGTCTGCAGTTAGCCTAAGTTACTTTTACTTACGCCAGTAAACGCTGACACATTTGGCCGCGTAAAAATTTGGATCAGCGTAATTGTTGGTGCACCAGTACTTTGCAATAATTCGAAGTGGATTTGTAAAGAAGTGAAGATGTTGTGAACAGTTTCATAGCCGCAATAACTGCATGTATTGCATTTTATTTCTGTAATAGTTTGCGTTTCATCCCTACGTATTCCTCCGCATGTCTATTTCTTGCATGTTTGCCTTGGTAACATCCTTCTTTCAGAAATTGGAAACAGGCATGCAAACAGCTGTTAAAATAGTCGCTAACAGCTCACATGATATGACGAAGAACCTTCGTCGCTATGACTATAAATCTAGATGTGAATCCGACAATATCATTTTAGCACATCACAAGTGCTAGAGTGGGTGTGTGGCTACACACGTGCATATATATATTCAACGCCATCAATTTTCGCAAGGGTGTCAATTATGCTTGTCATCTGTTAGACAGGCAGGAATGTGTTAGACACGGCTGCAGCGCAGAAAATTTTGGCCTAAACAAACAAGGCGTAATGACGCTGATCAGCGAATGCGTTCGGCGCAACATGTTCAAATGGTCAGTAAAACACCAATCGGAAATCAGAAAACTTGCTGTAGGCGGAAGGCTTGCTTCACTTTCTGCTATCTGCTTTATGAACGAAAAAGTGCAGCCTATAATAGAACTTCTTCCTTACATATAGTGCGTTATATCGCTGATTGCTCTATTGTAACATCGACACAATCCGAAAAAGACGAACGCTTTAGAATTTTTAATGAACGATCTCAATACATAAAACTCACATCGAGACCAACCAGACGGTTGGCTGCGTTACTTGAATGCTCGAACACAACTGTGAGTGATAGGGTATCGCAAAGAAACCTCAAAAAACATACTGATAAGCTCACCATAAGTTCATCCTGTTAGTATAAAAAAGACAATTGTTTGCAATGTGTTCAAAACAACCATAACAATGTAAACAGGAGAATGAGAACGGGAATAATAAGAAAAACTGGCTAGTTTAAACACCAAATCGAAATCTAACATCCATTGTCGACTCAGGAATAAAACAGTGAGGACCCCACATGAGGATAGAATTCTCCTGTTCACTCTTTTATTTCCGTCTTCTTTACTGCTCCGATGCACCGGACTCATTTGCAAGATGATATTGTATTGGTGAACATCCTGACAAACGGTATCAAGCGACAGGTGATTCGCAACCGCAGATCGGAGTCATCTACGTGATAGAGTGTCTGGCTTGCAATGACCTTTAATACTGGAAAGACTGGAATGATTCTGAGCTTGCATATCAAAGTATATTTGGCTGGTAACAGGTGTGGAAGATCGATAACATCATTAAGGCCGCAAGAGTGAGAAAAGTATGTCTATACGGGATCGTAGATTGTGGGGAAGAGGGTGATTCCATCCATTTCTTCCTAATTGTCGTGAAAAGCTGCCCGGAAGACAGGGATTTGAGTGATCCGGGGCGCTATTTTCCACAACGGGTTCAATTGGAGCGCTCCAGCCTTGTGCACGCGCCGCATTTTCCACGCCGTTTTCTACGGCAATCAGGAAGAAATGGACGGAATCACCCTCCTCCCCATAATCTACGACCCCGTAGGCATTACCCACTTGAAACCCTCAGCATCGCAGATTCGTGGGGTGATGCCTTTAAGTACTAATGAATTTATGCAGTTCGTAACACTCTGTGAGCTGCAAGAGTTGTCCCACATGTACTTCCTAATATCTTACGTTAGATTTTATCTAGACACCAATACTTTAGGATACAGCAGAGTGCGTAGATCTCAATTGCCTTGTGTGAAAATCTGTAAGAGTCCTGTGGTTCACCAGCCCCAATAACAGGCAAAACAAGTCAGTTTGGAATTCTCGTGAGGATAGAATGTGCATAACATCAAAAACCTCAAATCATTTCCAGGCCTATGTTAAAGACGAGGTTGTCGGAAAGTCAGGCCACAAATAAAGTTTCGTCAAAATCTCATTGGCACAGAGAGAAAAATCAATTCAAATGAAACCGTACTGTGCTGTGGTAAAACAGAACTTTAGCATTTATTTTTTGAAAATATAAAATAAAGACCCTGAGTAGCTATGTTGGCGACACCCCAAGCAAGAACGCGCGCCATTTTTTTTTTTTTTTTTTGAAGTGGATACACCCACCACAATGTACACGGAGGCAATTATGAGGTATCAGTTCCCATCCAATCTATCGGAAGTCATGCAGAAATGGCTAAGAACAAAGGTATAATAACGGAAGAAAGTGAAAAATTGAGAGGTATCATATCCTTTGCTGATGACTTAACTCCAGCTCGTGAGCTTCATTATAAATCGGATCAGAGGTATAATAGCCGCAGAGTTCGGCATACAAAAGCAACAAGCATAAGAGAAAAGGAAAACGTCGCGTCCATAACAGAGGACAAAAAAGCCGAGAAATTATATTTTTGAAAATCTATGTTCCACTTCAGCCGTCATGTAGCGTATAAGTGGCACGAAGAGGTAGAAAGTTTCAAAGTATTGGAAAGATGCGGTAACGAGTTAAAATTCAGTATTCAAGTCGGGCATTTACTCTGAAAGACGTTCTAGAAGACCACGGACTCCGATGTCTTGGATTTTGAAAAGGTACGAATGTCAATTTTGAAGTGGGAATAAGGTCTGAAGTTAATCAGCAGTAAATATAAGATCTAGTTGGTGTCAGGCTTTGCGAGTGAAGAAGCGAAGGGAATTGGAGTTATGAAAATATGGTGAAGAACTCTAGGAAAGGTTGTTTCCTAGCGGAGTTGATCTATGAGGTGGCATTCACTCTCAGCAGGACAAATGCAGCAGAAGCGTTCCAAAAGTTTTTGTCTGTTTCATTACTTTCTTTTATATTACTTAGTGGCGCTCGTCTATTAGGTTGTTCGGAAAGTAATGTCCGTTTTCGCCAGGTCGAGTTTGGTGATCTGTTTTTGAATTAGTAAATGTTCACTTCATGTGAAGATATATGTATATGTAATATATATATATATATATATATATAGTTTTTAAAGCGCGTTCTTACCTCTATCTAAATATAGAGAACGGTTTCCTCCTGATTTAATTTTGAAATTTTTAAAGGCACTTCCATCCCACATGGGTAAAGCACAACTTTGATCGATCTTCTTGTTCTAATTCAAACTTGGTCGAAACACGGAGGAGACGGCTCGTAACATCAGCCTTGTTTTCAGAGAAGGTACTACTAATGTACATTTGATGCCGCGGTGGTTCACTAAACTTCGACTATTGGAGATGAAAGTCATGTTGATAGTTTGATGGTCTGCAGCCGGTTTCATCTTCCGCAGTTTCCTCAATCCTGACGAAACCATCACCGTAAGGAAGTATTGCCAGGATTTGGACGAAACACACTAGAAATTTCAACGAGAGTACCGGGCATTGATCAACAGAAAAAGTATAATTCTTTTACACGACAACTCTCGTCCACACGTTGCACAATCAACACTGCAGAAACAAACTTAGCCAGGCTATGAGTCTCTTCCCCAGCAACCATATTCGCCCGACCTTTACCTCACGGACTACGATTTTTCCAAGCACTTGGACAACTTCTTAAAGGACAAATGCTTTAAGAACGAAAGTGACACCGAAACTACCTTCAGAGAATTTTTATCTTTTAGATGTCCAGATTTGTGTACTGTTGACATAAATAAATTACATTGTTTGAATCTCGTTGGCCAAGTTGTGTTGAATGAAGTGGTTCTTACTTTGGCTTATAAAGTCTATTTCAAGCTGAGATGCATCTGTTTAAACTTAACTTATCAAAACGGACATTGCTTTCCGAAAAAGCACTGTTGAGGCGCTCGAAGCATTAGAGCATATGAAGAAAGTGAAATATTCTCCGCTTCTGCTCACCAATTATGAGTATCTACAAATCTTTCCCAGTTTTTTTGATTCTCAGAAATTCTAGAGATTTAGGGCTATTCTACGTAGTGATGAGAAGGGCAACGTTGACTTCACCCTAGGTTGTGCTAAGTTTAGGTTTTGTCTTGGCTCATAGGACATCTGCTCAGGTCTTATGGCTCTGACATTAGTCTAGACCCAGTGGCCATATTCGTAATAAAGCTGCTAATGCTAGTAAACACTAGCCTGAGTTTACTAGCATTAGCAGCTTTATTATGAATTTGGTAGCTTTAGACCGAGCACAGCGGCTCCTGCATACGATGATTACCTTTAGACCTTTGTCTCAAATCTTCCTTAGCACTAGTTGGGACTGGGTTGAAGCTGCCGCGATTTAGAGGAAATAATTCCACGAATTTGAGGGTGCAGGATATCTCCATGAATCTCTGAGGTTCACGTCATTTTACATTGAAGCATCGTTCTGTGATAACTGTTGGGGAAAAACATGAAGAAAACCCGTACACCGAGTAATGCTTTCAAACTGTGTCTGTATTGTGTTGGAGGGACAGCTGTAGTGTAGCGGTTAGAGGTTCCGCTTTCTGCACGATCGATCGGAGGATCGAATCCACCCTACTGCTCGCCAAACCCTTCATTCCTCAAGGGTCGATAAATTGATAATTGGTAAATTTGTCTGGGAGGATAAAAGCACTGACTCGACACATCGGCTAGCCACCGCAAGTCATTGTTTCGGCCAGTTACACGTTATATATATATATATATATATATATATATATATATATATAACGTGTAACTCATAAATAGTCTGAAGTCCGGCTTTAGCCGGACCTTCAGACTATTTGTGATATATATATATATATATATATATATATATATATATATATATATATATATGTATATATATATGTATATATATGAATATATATGTATATATATATCTTCAGAATTGGTACACTCGTGTATTTTTGGTGGCTGAAATCACCATTCTAATTTTTGAGATGAGATCAAAACATAGGGCGCAGCAGTGGAGGGTAACGTCATGAAAACTTTGAAATGATCGTCTTACGCAGATTCACCGATTTTTTGCGTGACACATTTCGCTTCTATTGAAGTTGTTGATTTATAAATATTCGTTTCCTGTTATGATGACGCCCTTTTTCACGTCTTCCCTCTAATTCCTTTCGCTCATTTCCTTCATTCTACTCCTCTTCACCTTATTCACCCGTCCATTTTCCTTCCCATTCTTCTGTTTCTCTTCCTTCCTTTTTTCTTCTTTTCTCCCACATTTCCTCTTCCTTATCGTACCCTTCTTCATCGTGGTCACTCTCTGTCTTACACTTCTCTTCGTTCATCCTGTATTCCTCATTATAAACTTTATCTCCTCTTTTCCTCCTCCTCTTCTTCATCTCCATCTTCCTCTTCTCACAACTCCACTTTTGTTTCCTGCTCTTCCTCTTTCTGTTCCACAATATACCCCTCCTATCTCGCGTGCATAAGCATCGCTAGTATTAGATGATATAATTTTAAAATTTCATTGTGAAACTGGTAAATAGGTGTATTCGTCCATTTCACATTTATTCCACTTTAATTTTCATCAGTGCAAGTCATTAGGTTGGTTAGGTTTTACCCTAACCAAACCCATACAGTGTTGTTGTTGTGAAGTGTGGTTCAATTAGTCAATAAACGCTCTTCGAACATCACTGCACATCTGCAACAACCTAAAACATGCATTGGAATCGAATTCCGCTTCTTTTGGACGCGTCCCATTCACGAAGATGTCTCTCTAAACACGACCCTTCTCCTCTCCTACTCCCCCTCTTTTTCCAACATCTCTTTTTCCAATTCCACTTCGTCCTCTCCCGTTTTTCATTCTTCCTCTTCACACTTTTATCTCTTCTCTCTCTTCTTTTCCATCTTTGTACTTTGCTTCCTACTCTGCCTTATCTCTTCATCTGCTCCTTCATGTTCCCTCGCTTCACCTCTTTCTTTCCATCCTTTTCCTCCTTTTCTTCCTTAGGATTCTTCTTCCTCTTCCCTTTCTTCTCTTTAGCCTTATTGCTTTCTATCCCTCTTCTTCTCAGCAAAGTGCATCAACGCCTTATTCCGCTGGTCTCAAGTACAGAAGATTTTGCTTAAAATTATAGCTTATATTCGAGTAAAAGGAATAAAATATTTTTTCGTGTTGCTACATTTCCAAGAACTCGTCAACCAAATTCTATGGTTTATAAAAGCTCAAAATCACGTTTTTCTACATATGATTACGCAATTATCTGAGCTAAGTCAGAATTAAGCTGTATGAGCAAATTAGAACCACCTTCAAATCATTCCACTTCTATTTTGGGTATAAAACTACTAAGATACCTACTTATCTTGTGTCTGCAAAAACATGTAAAAGCAAACAAGTAGGCATGCAGCCAAAGTCACAAAGGTTCGTCGTAACCCATGTTGATTGAACTATTACCTTGCTATCAGCCCTATCTTCCTTACCTACGTGTGGAGCTTACTAACAAGTTCGTTTCGTACAATATTCCATCGGTCTTTCGTATACAAACCATGCGAGAAATGATACACATGATTTTTGATGCCGTATCTGCATGGTGTGTGTCGATGTGGACAGGTAACAATATATCTCACGCCTAATGTTTGCGGTTTAGTAGACTAGATGTCTGGGTATGGATGCCAACACCCTGCGGTAACTTGGTGTTTCGTTCGCGTCAAAGCTTTTTTTTTTGTTGTTTTGTTTGCCTTAGTGTCAGCGAAAAATGTGATGCAATAAACTAATCTCTGCCGTACAGTCCGTCCTTATGTCTTGCCCCTGTCGAACTTAAATCGCTGGGGTCTCGTTCTTACCTATGTTCGAGGACTTTCCTACTTTGCTTATTTTCACATTTACACGGTTTCATCTATGGTGATCTGTGGAGGAGGACATTCAGTGGCGCCCTTATTTCTCAAAGTAAACAATTGAATCAATCTGGATCTCCGGCCCCAAGACCTAATCATTAGATGATCTACGACGTCCTTGAAGATCTGTGACATGTAAGCTAACGTTACTAAGAGAAAGGTAGAGCGTCGAGTAATAAGAGCGCCACTGAGTGCCTCCTTCCCCAAATATTTTATCGTAGTTTTTGTTCAAACGATATTCCTAAAGAGAGTGCTCTCTGCATAGGCATGGAAGTCGATTATGGAATAAGCAGTTATTTGGGTGACCGCAAAATTAGAGTTCCATGTGTTCTGAAGGAGCTTTATTCAGACTTTATTGTCCAGGAAATTTCAGGTCTGCAGATTCTTTCTTCATATTATTACTATTTAGTTGTTGGGTAGTTTTTTTTTTATCTGTTACAGCAGACGAAACTGTTCTTCGGTTAGCCACAGCACCAGAAGTCCTTAACCACTTGAAGAAAGAGGAGGAGAAAGGCGTTGATGACTCTGTCGCTGTCCCCTCTGCTATCACGGCTGACCAAGTTTCATTGCTTGATGCCATGAATAAAGACTCGAAACCTATCTTGTTATGCACTGAAGTAAGTTTCCATGCATTACCAGCGAAATGTTTCCTAGTTTGAATTGCCTGATTTATGTCCATTTCTCCTGTGCACTACATAAGTAGAAGTTCCAAAAAGACATGAAGCACAGTGCAGTTGCGTAAGCGGCTCAAAGCGGTGGAGCTAGCGGCAGAGTGGGGCCATCGCAACTACAGTGATGGATGGTGCTGTGGAGGGTCCTCACTCGCTTCTAATCACTGTGCTCCACCGCATGGCTTCGAGGGCAACCGCTTACGCAACTGCACCGTGCTTCATGTCGTTTTGAGGAAACTATATGTGTTTTAATTCACCATCTTTCATTATTCTTTTTCGCACTGTTTTTTGTCTTTGTTGGAAATTGGATAGACCTCAGTTAGCCTATCGTTCTTTTTTTCAGTATTGCTTTTATTTCAGGGGCTCGGGAAAGACGATAGAAAGTCTGTTCACGAATTCCTAAGGTTACGATATCAAGGCAAGTTAGGCTCTGAAACCAAAGAGAATGGGATTGAAGTCAATTACTGTGGCGTCAACAGTAAGACTAGGTTTGTTGTTTTGCGCCAGTTTCGTCCGCTGTGTTATTACTTCTGGTTAATATCCCTTTTATTAAGAATAAAGATAACTGCCCTTCTTTAAGGAAACGTAAACGGTGGGCAAAAGATTGCCCAAATCATTGTTATTTCACTCTGGCCAAAGAAAATAAAGACACTAGCTATGCTCTTGGTCTGTTGGCGAAGTTTCTTAAGTAAGCCACTTTTTCGCATGTTGTACCATGTAGTTTAGTTTTGTTTATTAAAGGCATAACCCCACGAATCTGAGGTGTTGCAGATTTCCGGTGGAGTATTCGTATACGGGATGGGAGACTATGGAGAGAGGGGTGATTCCGTCTACTTCTCCCTAATTGCTGTAAAAAAACGGCCCGGAAGATGCGGCGCCGCACAAGGCTGCTCCAGTCGAACTCCCTGTAGAAAATAGTGCGCCAGTACGCCTGAAGCCGTATCTTCCATGCCGTTTTTTACGGCAATTAGGAAGAAATCCCCCTCTCCGTAGTCTCCCATCCCGTATACGAATACTCCACCTGAAATCTGCACCGCCTCAGATTCGTGGGGTGATGCCTTTAACGTCACCTTGATCACCTTGACTCCCGTTGGTCTTCGAACCGGTCGAGCGGGCGCCAGTAATTCTTCCATTTGTCCCGGTCGCGTGCCAGAGTAGCCCAGTGGTTCCTCCTTTCGCGTGGGACACGAAGAGCATCGTAATTTTCTTTGAAGGACTTCGTGAAGAAATCTGACCATCGGGTCGGCGGTCTTCCTGTATTGCGCTTAATATCGCGGGGAATCCAGTCGCTCACGGCTCTGGTCCAACGGTTGTCGTTAAAGCGCATCACGTGTCCGGCCCACCTTATTTTACTTTCCTTGGCAAACGCGGCGGCGTCTCTGATCTTCGATCGCTGACGTAGGAGAGAACTTCGAATCCCGTCTCTCACTTGCTTGAAACGGGATACTCCTAGCATCACTCTCTCAATTGCGCGTTCAATGACGCTCACCGCGTTTTCTTCCTGCTTGCGAAGTGCCCAGGTTTCTGAGGCATAGGTCAAAGCAGGAAGTACGGTGGTGTTGAAGAGGTGAGCACGGAGCCGGGTGTTCTTGGTCTTCTTCACTACGTCCTCGATGCTCTTGTACGCTCCCCAAGCCGCTCTTCTCCTCCTGCCCAGCTCGGGGGCCAGGTCGTTCATCATGTTCAATTCCCGACCCAGATAGACGTAGCTGGTGCATTCGGATATGTTCGTTCCGTTGAGCGTGAATGGGGCATCCGAGATCCATCCGTTCCGCATGAACATCGTCTTTTGAAGATTCAGCTCAAGACCGATGCATCCACATGTTTCGGCGAATTCGGTCAGCATTCGTTCCGCTTGGCTGATGCTAGGTGTTATCAGTACGATGTCATCAGCAAAGCGCAAATGGTGTAGCTGCCGACCATCGATCTTCACTCCCATGTCGTCCCATTCCAACTTTCGCATTGCGTTCTCGAGGGTGGCTGTGAATATTTTGGGTGAGATTGTATCACCCTGTCGAACCCCCTCTTCACGTCAATGATGATATTCTTGTAGAATGGCGAGATTCCGGTCGTGAAGTTACTGTACAACTCTCGAAGCACCTTTATGTACTGAGTGGGAACGCCTTGGTTGTCCAAGGCTTCCACGACCGCTTCCGTCTCAACTGAGTCAAAGGCCTTCTTCAAGTCGATGAAAGTGAGACAGAGCGGCATCTTGTACTCTCGTGATACCTCGATGAGTCTCGAAACAGTGTGAATATGGTCGATCGTGCTGAATCCTTTTCGAAACCCTGCTTGCTCGCATGGTTGTCCTTCATCCAAGACCTTTTCAATCCTATTAAGGATCACTCTTGTGAAGAGCTTGTAGATGACGGACAGTAAGCAGATTGGGCGATAGTTGCCGATGTCATGTGGATCTCCCTTTTTATACAGCAACACGGTCTTGCTGGTCTTCCACTGTTTAGGGACCTTGCATTCCGACAGGTAACGTGTGAAGATCCTCGCCAGGGTGTTGATGAGTACTGGCGGAAGGTTCTTCAGGTGTTCTGGTTTTATTCTGTCGGGACCGGCTGCTGTACGATTTCTCACCGACATGATAGCATGTCGTATTTCGGACGGGAGAACCGCTGGAATGACATGTCCATCTTCCCTCAGATGGTGAGGAGGCAAGTGGGCACGGCTGTCGAAGAGATCAGAGTAGAAGTCGTAGATGATTTTCTCCATTCCCCTTCTCGATGCAATGGTTGTTCCCTTCGGGTTCCGGAGAGCTGTCATCCTTGTCTTGCGACTGGCGAAGTCTCGGCGGGCATAGCGGATGCTTTTTCCCGCCTCTGCTGCTTCAGCCAGCACTTCTGCTCTTCTCTCTTTAAGGTCTTTCTTTATCGCCTCTCTGCAAAGCCTTGCGAGCTCGGACGTAAGCTCTTGGTTCCCTGCGGCTCGTGCTGCTCCACGCTGGCGTATCAGCTCAAGAGTTTCAAGAGACAGGCGTCTCTTGGTTGTTTTAATACTCTCAGCCTTCTTCGCGCAGTCATGAAGGTGTTTGACAAGCCGGTCGTATTCCTCGTCGATGTTGTCCATTGCGGAATCTTCCCAAAAGTCGGCTAACGTAGCGAAGAGATCCCAGTTGATGGTAGTTCTGGGATTTCTCTTGCTGAACTTGGCGGCTTTCTCTGCTCTCCGCGTGAAAGAAAATCTTCCTCGGAGGAGGCGATGGTCCGATCCCGTATAGAACTTTGGTACAACAGCGACATCCGTCAGGCAGAACCTTTTATTGACGATGATGTGGTCTATCTCATTACGGTACCCTCCACCGGGTGACTCCACGTCCAGCGTAGAGAGGAGGGCTTCTGGAATTGCGAGTTCCCATGGATGGTCTTAGTCGTCATGATGAACTCGGAAAGCCTCTCCCCCTGGTCATTCCATTGTAGGCCGTGGGTCCCGATGTGAAGTTCCTCCGGCGTTCTTCTTGGGCCAACTTTGGCGTTGAAGTCGCCAATTATGACCTTGTAAAAGGCATGATCTTCTCGGTAGAACTTCTCCAGGTCCATATAGAAAGCTTCGACTTCTTCTTCTTCGTAGCTTGATGTTGGAGCGTAAGCGACGAAGATAGTCAAAGCCGGTGTGGGACCACATCTTCTCATCCGCAGACGTCCGATTCGGGTCGTGAGTTGTTCGAAAGAGTCGATGTTCTGTGCCATACTCGTGTTGACGAGGACGCCAACTCCACCAACACCTCTACTGTCGCATGTTCCTAAGAACAGTTCTTCTCCAGTTTCAAATACAGCGTTGAGAGAGTGACGTCGTCTCGTCTCGGTCAGTCCGATGACGTCGTACTTGATCTTCTTGGCTTGCACCATCAGATCTTCGATGGCCGCTTCCGATGCAAGCGTGCGTGCGTTATAAGTACAGATCGTCATCCTAGTCCTTTTCCGTTTCGGTAGCCTACATGACTCCTGCAACCCCGTCCTACCTGGCGCTACCGTACCAGGCTTTCTACCGGAGTCAGGAGACTCTTTTCTATTACTGTTTTTTGCATGAAATTTAAAACCCACGGGCAGGTTGCAAGCCTCTAGTCCCATGGGTTTTTGGGAGAACTTCCGTTCTCCCAGAGTGGACATGTGGAGCTTATTTGTTGGAGGCGACTCCAAACCGCCTCCCTTGCACCTCCCAGTCAATTGATTGCAGGCTTTTGGCCGGACCGACGTGCGGGATACAATGATTTTACGAGTCAGTCCTGGCACAGCAGAAGCAGGAGTCCATCCCCTGAATCCACCTGCGTCTCTGGGCAAGCACAAGGTCGCTTTTGGTCCGCGGTTAGCCCCCTATCCGCCACCTGGGGACGCGCCACGTAGCCTCGCGACTAACCGGCTGTGATCCCTCTAGTGAGGGAGATCCGTGGATGCCTTTAACGTACATTTGCAAATTCATATCTTCGAGATATTTCCCTTCAAGTGTGACAGTGAATACCTTCCGCACCCATGGAATCAAGGATCGTCGTGCTGTCACATGTCAACGAGTTAGCTGCAATAGAGTCGAAAAAGTCAGCTGCTTATATCAGTGTCTAGCACCTTTTTGCCATTATCTTTGTGCATCTATATTTTTAAGGAAAGAATACTCAGTTTGAATTCTCGTCTTAGAGACATCGTTGTCTATGACTTCAGCTACGAAGACCACGAGCTGAAAATTGGTGGACATTGGGGAAATCGTTTCAGCATAATTCTGAGGTATGGATAGATCCTGAAGTTATTTTTTGTTCGAAAAGCTTTCTCAGAATATTTTAAGAAATATTCCGCCTGATACTCAAAACATCCTTGACGATCGTCTCAAAGATCTTCGAGAGGACGGGTTTATAAATTATTTTGGTGAGCGTTATTTTGATACGTTAGGCGCTTCTCATTGTTAAAATGTTCTTAGGAACTCAGCGATTTGGATCTTGTGGTACTGACACAGCCGTTGTTGGCAGGCATATTCTACGCAGAGATTGGGAGGGAGCTGTTCGCCTTATTCTTTCGAATGAAAGCATGCCCGGTTAGGTCAATAGTTGTTTTCATTTTTCTGTGATCTTTCTGTCATCAACTATTCAATCTTTTCAACAGAAATTTCAAAATTTGATGTGAAAACTTTTGAGTGTATTTTAACCTGGTACACTTCCAGAAAAATGTTAAAGATATAGACGGGTCAAGGCGAATTTAACAACTAGGGACAGTTGAGTAAGCCGTTGTGTTCGAAGAGAAATCAGTGCTGGTGGAATCAACGTTTGCGATTGAAGTGGGACTCTTGCCAACACCATTCGAGCTGCAGAACTAGTGGTGGTCCCACTTCGATTTCAACCGCTGGCTCAACTGTGCCGCTCCGAGCTTAACCGCTTACACAACTGCATCAGATTTCAGGTGGTTTTGATTTGGTTGTGTATATTTGTGTGACTCGTGGAATTGTTTTATAATATCGACACCAGTTTTTCTTTCGAAGCAGGCTAACGCTCATGATAAGTCATTTTTTAGGATATCTTGGAACTGTTGGAAATGCCGTGCGATGTTGGGAGGAAACTGGAGATGCTTCCCAAGCTCTCAAACAGTTGAAGGGTGGTCAAGCTTTTGCGTCAATAGAAGCGATAATCTTTAGATGCTTAGCCAAAGGAGGTACTTGGCAACAGGTTAATGTTTTAGTTAATTTCAGCTTTGCTAGCTTCCTTATCGCTTCCACTTTATCTCCTCTTTACTGACGTTTTATTTTTGTCTATATATTCATAGAAATTTCAACATGATCACAACAGCATCCTTTTAGTGTATTACGGAAGCATTACCCATTAACCTCAGAAGCTTATATGTTCATGCGTATCAGAGTCTCCTTTGGAACAAGGTCAGTATCCAGTTTTCCCACTTGTTTTATACATGATACAAAGTCAAGTAGGTGGTATCTCGTCGTGTAAATGAAAAGGGGACTGCAGTCACTTCCGACGATCTTGGTAAAAATGGCAAGAAACTTTCAAATGCCGCATCCATCTTTGACGTCTATGTACCACTACCTGGAGAGAACGAAAATTATGAGAAAAATTATGGTAAGTGCTCAACCACTATTTGTAACTTTAGAAATCATAAAGGCTAGTTTTTACAGTGTCTGAGTGGTACGAGGAGATGCTGAAAGAAGATAATTTGACGAACTCTTCGTTCTCAAGTCTTGAAGAGTGGGCTATTCGACAGTAGGATGTTATTATTTTGAGAATTTCTAAGAGATAAGTATTTAGTCGCTTTGCTCTGGGAGAAACGGCGAGAGCAATGTTAATATGTCCTAAAGATGTGAAATGGAAATTTATTAAGTACTCTGAACCAAGGGCGCATCTACAGGTAAGAACACCTGATTGCGCTGTGGCTGATCTTAAACTTTCCTTTTGTTTTCAAGGCTGGCATCAGCACTCGTGCCATTGACGAAAGCGAAATGATGGGAGACCTTATGGCAATGCAAGTTCAGTTTAGTCTTCCATCCGGATGTTATGCAACAGCTGCATTGCGGCAAATCACGGGAACTGATATGGGAAAGCGGTCCATGAAGGTAATGTGGTTTTCTTTCTCAAGAATTTGTTGTGAATGATGAGATCGCACACTTAAGCCTCCAGCACACATTCGGTCAACATATAGAGTTGGTAGTAATAAATTCGGTACCATTCTACAGATCTGGCTTTCTTTGTAAATTTTGTAGCCGCCCTTAGCAGCTCGAAGCTTTGCTCAGCCACTGCAAAACAGTCTTTACGTATTATTTGGGCGGCTTCTACGGCATTCCACGAGATCCCGCTAGGGAGAGCTTTTGAAATTGAGATGACCACTCTATAACAGTCCCATGCGTATCAATTCGCTTGCGAAGCGACGACGCCTTTGACTGATGTTCGGGATCGTTGATGAGCGCGTTGTTCTGGCCTATGCAAGTTTCTGCGGAGGCTAGCCATTGTATCTAGTCAGTGAAAAAAGATCAAAGGTTTGGTTGGGACTAGAGGAATCTCCCATTGCATTACAGGAATAAATTTGGCGGGAATCAGGCATTACCCTACAACAGGAACATTGTTTATTGACTTTTTCATCCTTCTACTACCACTGAAGGCAATCAGTCATCTAAGTGTACGTAATGTACGAGCCGTATAACTTACACTTATATGGAGTAAGTTTCCCATATTGCAAGAAGGTGCTGTCGTCCAGGCTCTTCCTTATCGCACCTATGTCTGGGAAGCACATTCCCAGACATAGGTGCGATAAGGAGGAGCCGGCCCCCTCCCAGGTGAAGGGGGTCTTGCCCATATTGGACAGCCGAAAGTGAAGGGAGGGGGTCAATGAGACATATATTTAGTGAACTTTAAAGAAATCGCCATCGTCAACCGGGGGGAGGGGAGGTAGCGACGGCGAAAATAAGTTTTTCTTATTTTAATTTTTTCCTATTTTCTATGATTCCGTAGGAAAAAAAACACATATTTAAATATACATATGTATATATTTATACATCTGCTTATTGGGCCCCTCTGAATCTTCTCCACAAGTAGACGGGAAAGAGCATCTGAACAAGTCAGTAAAGCAAAGAAGAGCAGGAAACGATTTCAAAAAACTCACTATGTGGATGAGAAGGACTAGAGTTGTCCAAAACCAGTGAAGCAGAACATTCGCAGGCGGTGGCATTTCCCCTCTAGGGACTAAAGGTAGCGTTGAAGCTGCTTCTTCTCGAATGCACACACTTTACCATTCTAGGTATAATAGAAAGAATTACAAAGCACATGTTCCTAACGCTACACACAGCGAAAGAAGAAGGAAATTCCTACAAGGAAGTTGCGAGGAAAGGAGTCAGAAACGAGCCTCAAGCAACGCCAAACAACTAGTCGCATTGTCACCTCAACGAGTAAATTTCACCCTTAATAACTTGGGTATTTGAAAAGCTAGAAAGGGAGTGAAGGGTACCTAACTGCCATAACTTCCATTGTTCTATACAGAAATTATATGAGCGGATTGAGAAAATGTGCCCCGAGCTCGAAAATGTCGCTGTTATTTTGCAGCTGAAAAAAACTGGTTTTTTCTAAAGAACTCGCTTAGTTGGAAACCTATTAGTAGAGTATTAGTAGCATTAAAGGGAGATTAGTCTTATTAATCAAGAGTTACGGGAACAAAAAATTCATTTTTGGCAGCGGAGAAATTACTTATTCGATGAAGAGTAACAACAGTAACAGCATAATACGCATTTTCTGCTGGATCGTATTTAACGAGAAAGTATGAAGATGAATAAACAACATCGGTACGATGGAGCAGTGAGGACGAATGAACAACTTTAATTATGAACTAGAAAGAAAAAGAGCACTTATATATGTCATATATGTTATATGTTATATTATATATAGTTCCTAGTGGAGTTCCCAAAGAAGTGCGGCGTGATGAGTCATCATGAGCAGCTCTTGCACATACATTACTATTTCAGATATTACAAAATCCAGACCAAACTGCGTGGATTAATTGCAATATAATGTAAAAGAGGATGGAATTCGCCACAAGTATTTGCCAAAATACCGGACTGAAAGAGTTTTTAAGTTGCAGAAATCCACTGTATGTATCACCATCTTCGAAAGCAGTTATCTTCTTAAATAACTCAGTTCTTTGAAAAGCTAACAGTAGAGTGAAGGGTACATAACTCACCTAATTTTTTCTGCTCTATACAGAGCATACTTGACTGGGTTGAGAAAATGCGTCCTAAGCTCAAAAAATCGCTGCTTTTCTGCAGCCGGAAAAACAGGTTTTTTCTAAATAACTTGTTTATTTCGAAACCTATCAATAGAGTGAAGGGTACATATTTGCTCTAGAATTTCTCAACCTATACAAAAGTAAGTCGGTTGACCTGCAGAAATGCGTAGTTTTTTCAAAGAGAGGGGAGCACGCTATCGTTGGCGTGCTCCCCCCTCCTATGCTTAGGCATTAGGCTCGGACTGTTGGGCCGGAGAATCTACAACTGCGCGTGCTCCTCCGCCCTCCGTTTGATCGAGACAAAAACTTTCCTTAACATGTTATATATTTTCAGATAGAGCGTAAAATGCGGATTCTTTTGCTATACAATACTTACCTGTTCGTTTCGAGTAGGTAGAAAACGAAGCAAAAAACTTATAAATTTGGTAATTTCAATCTCCATTTTCAGGTCCAATTTTTTCTCCTTAATAGTCAATGTGAAATGACAATTTTGGCACCAGTTTGTAGAGAAATTTCTCGTCTATCTCCGTATGCTACCTACTTTTGAGTTTCTTGTCTTCCTACAAAGTACTGGCATCAGAACTGAAAACACTCAATTTTTATGCCTAAATTTAGGCGCCAATTTCTCGGGGGGACGAAATCACAATGGAAGTGTTGTACACCATTAGATCCGCCATGCTCTGGGGAATCTCTAGATACCCTTCACTGCTAGGCGATATTTCCTCTGGACGGAAATATTAGCTGTTTATTTCAGCGAAATTCTGTCGCTGTAAAAATCACGCCCTAACTGCACATTCTCGCTCTGTTGCCGGTTCCTTCTCGGTAATGTCTCCTTATTTAGTAGCTTAGTAGTGATTTACTGAGATACCTCTACCTCAGTGTATTATCTCTTTTTTGATTCTTTGCTTTTCAAAAAAGTAACGGGCTCCAAACTGGTGACCCTCAATTTTTCATGCCTAATTTTGGACGCCAATTTATCGGCGAAGAACGCATGACGAATTTGATGTATACCGTTCGATTCGTCACGTTCTGGGGTATTTCAAGATACTCTTCACTGCCGTGTGATTCTGCTGCAAACTCTAACCGTAAATTCTCGCTCTGTTGCTCGGTAGTTCCTTCTCTGTAATGTCTCCTTATTTAGTAGCTTATTGTAGTGTAATTTACTGCGATACTGTGATCAGAAGACAGGTAAGTCACTAAGATTTTATTCTCATAGTTAATATTATTTTATTTTATTTGGTAATTATGAATGAATATTCCTTCTTTTCCGACTGTTCCGTCGTCCATTTGCTTCCTACGTTGAAGAGAATGCCTGCAATGGAAATATTCGACTTTCTTACATCTCTCAGCATGTTAAACTGTCTACCTTTTTTCTTTTTTCTCGTGGTGACCGTGGGTGCAGCTCAAGTGAAGGGGGTCCCTTCGCCAACCGTCCAAAAGTGAAGGGGGTCGAAGCATCGGCTCCGACTATCGCATGTCTGTTCTGAATGTTGTAAAGCTACCGCGATTTGGACTCATTTAGATCCATGCGGAATCGGCCAAAAATGGTAGCAGTTGCGCAAAAGAAGATATAGAAGATGTCGGTGACGATCTCAGATGCTCACTATTCGCCAATGTTGAATTGCCAGAGGAATCACTTTCCTCTGAAGAACAAAGTGATTTAAATAGTAAAGTTCCAAAGAAAGAAAGATGATGCGGAAAAGTTTGGTACTCAAATATCGTTGTTCAAATGTTCTTTTCAAACTTCTTGATTTGTTTCTGGTTGTTATATGATTGTCTGTTTTGTGTATGATTGTTGATCATTATAAATTTTAAATTGTTTCGTCTTAATTACCATTCAGATATTGGGTACTTCTCCTTTACCGCTTATGAGCTTTTTTTCTCCAAAGGATTCTATGTATGCAAACATTTGTCATTCTATGTAAACAAGCTCTTATATAGATGAAGATCCACGTAAAGAATCGAGCAGACGGTAGTGCGGTGCAAATTGAACTCTCCCCCACAGCCACTATAGAAGAGCTGCGCGCAAAAATATGTGCTCAACTTGCTAAATCGTGAGTCTGATGAAGTTTTGATCAGTTTTAAAGATGGAGATTTCGAACAACCTTAAGGTGTGATCCACGAACGATACGAATATTTTTGGGTCCAGAGCAGTTGGATCTTGATGATAGCGTCACTTTGAGGGACTCTGGAATTGTGAGCGGTGACAGATTGTTTGTAGAAATGTAAGCATTGGGTACTTGATCTATTTATATTCTTCGAATAATTTCGTAAGAGAATCTTGCTTCCACTTTGTAATTGTTCCCGCTCATTGTGAAGAATTATGAAATGCGTAATACATTGAAAATAACTCATTCAAGTTTCTTGTAGGGGCGCTCCTTCAACATCATCAGCTCCTCAAAAATCCCTGAACTCTACTGCAAATGAGCAGACCAGAAATCGTGACGATGAGAACATGGATCAGGATAGCGAATCCGACAGGGTCACAATGTTTAGGGACCTCGTTATGCGAAACACTAGAGATTATATGGAGGATTCCGGATATTCTGTAATCCATGGAGAAGTTTTTACACTTTGCTGTAGATGCTCTTTTTCCTTCTGTTCAGAACACGTCATTACGATCTTGGCTCGCAGATAACATATCGGGCGCAGAGCTTCGTTACGAACGTCGGGCGCGTGGTCAAATCTCAAATATCTTCATTTCGATAACGGTGTTTTCACAACCAAGTCTTTCTGCTGTAGTGAATGTTGGGAGAATTGTGGGTCAGTATTTTTTTTTTTCGAAAGTTCGGACATCACAGATTCGAGATGTTATGAAGTGGTCTTACAGTTTCATACTTCCGCTATTATCTTTTTCATTGTATCAGGAAGGACAAAGCTGTCTTCTCTTACCAGCCATTCGCTTACGGCTTCAGCTGCGATATTATCGTTCCTTTCTTTTCGTCTACCTGAATCAGCTTTCTGTTATTCTACATCGCATCCTCCGCAACTTTTAATACCAGCAATCCTCCAAGCCATTTCTCTCCTTCTTGATTATATAATCGGTAGCAAAAAGTAAAAGTAAAAAAAAGTAGCAATGCAAGAATGTCGGCAAAAAATTTATCTTGTTGTATGAAAAGAAGGAAAATGCGTTTGATAATGGCTTAGAGGTCAAACATTAATTTCTCGCCTGTTTTATTTTATTTATTTTAATAGGTCCCAGTTGTTGCATTAGTAAGCACACATTTTCTGAGTGTTTTCTATTATGTGGAAAGAGCTGAGCTCTCAAAATTTGATGCACAAAGTTTTGAGATCATGGCTAAGAACAATGTCTGGTCAGCTATTGTCCATATGCGTTCCGAACGATAGCGTTTCGATCAAACAGTCGTTGTCAGTCCTCCGTCATTCTATCTATGATGCGTTCGAAGACTCGAAGAGAATTCGAAGACTTTAGTTATGAGCCTTCATGGTTCTTCTCTTAAGACTTGACACTCACTTTGTTTACTCCGGATTAACATTGTTGTTATCAACTTAAGATAACGTTGTTTAGATCTTTCTCGTAAACTTCTGTCTTCGTTCACAGTACAACCAGCTTCTGTCAAAGACAATGTGATCAGCGGTATTGCCCTTGCGCTTTCTCGTTCTGGTAAGTGAAGCCATCGCGAAGACTTTTTTTGGAGTTGACTGCCATATTTCCTCTTTACGTCTTCAGCGGCTACTGGAGTAACACTTGTTCACTTATTTTCTTTGCCTTGTATTCGCGAGCAAATCTTGAAGCCCATGGAACCCCGTTCCGTCGTCCGCCTGTCTAGTGTGAATCGACTTTTACGTTCGATTCTGTGTGCCCCATCTGTCGATCGTAGTTACTGGATGAATAGATTGAGTTGGTACGGTATACTACCGTTCATTGCTATGGGCAGGTCAAAACGACTTGGAGATCGCTGCGGTTACGCGAGAGGTTCCACTCGAAGCAGCTCGCTGGAGCGTAGAGGTTGGGATTAAGTGGTGGGGGGAGTTGGTTGCTACCACACTCATCGCTGCAGTCCGAGTGGAGATAGTAATGGTTCCACCTCGATTCCAACCTACTAGCTCCACCGTACCGCCTCGAGCGGAGCCGCTTTCGCAACTGGACCGAACTTCAGTCGTTTTGACCCGACTAAATTTGTTTCTATCATACTGAGTGATATAAAGTTGTGGGCATAGTTGACCTTTATTTCAGTGACTTCGGCGCACTGAAGGTGCAGAAAGCGCAACAAAACGGCAGGACTTTCCGCAATGTTTATGTGGAAGAATATGCGGCTAAGAAACTAGCGCAACGAGGAGGTTCATTGCTGGTAAGCGAAGTTTAACGAGGCGGACTCATTTTGACGCGAGTTCTGGACTTGTTATAACTCGGGTCAAAACGATCTGGTTGGGTGCGGCCTGAAACGGCCTGAAACTCGGCGTAGTTGGATATCGGGGTGACGCTGATCGCGCCTTCCTTGGAGGTGTACACTGAATCCTCACTACAGTGCTGGACCTCTTCGTGCATTTTATAGTTTCTCATTATTTCTTCGTATTATAGCACAATACGACTGCGTAGCCTTTCATCATCAGTACTCCTACTTGCTTGGTAGCAAAGTCCTGTTTCACTTCTTTTATCATTTGTTTTCGCTTTTTTGTAGTCTTGATCGTAATTAATGAAATCCCGAAACACGTTTCTGAAGTAGGCTAGCACAGTCACACAAAAACGGATAGACATTCAATCACTAAAGGTGAAGTCTTCTGACAAATGTCTTAGAATCAGAAGAAACTATCGAACTGGCGTGAATCTTTTCTGTATGAACGATGGAGTTCGTGCACAATTACAGAAAAAGAACTAAAATTTGTAAGGGTGAAACAGGAGCGAAACAATCGGTAGAACTAATGGAGAGGATTTTCCTAAAACCGCAAGTCTTCAGACATTCTTCATGGACTATTATGTCAAAAAAAAAGCATAGAAAGAAGAAGAAAGAGGTTCAAGGGGCTTTTGTGCAGGGTAGAGAGGCGAGGTGAATTGCACGCTTTCACCTTCATACAGTAAATGTATCGCGTCATCCCGAAACAACACGCTGTACTTCTCCTATATGTTCACGCTTTACTTCTTCTATATGTTGTGTCTTTTTGTTTAAATGACCTTCATTTGAGACATTATATTAACAGACAGACAGGGTGGATGTGACTCCTAGTCTGTGGTTCCGTAAAATCTAACAGAAGTGTTGCCACTCACACTGACGTTGTACCAGAAATTTAACGCTGACATTTGATGAATGTTTGAACTTTTTCAATTAGTCTCCTGTATTTCGAAATAAAGTCTAGTTCTATAGAAAGTCTTCATTTTGGTTTGTTGTCGACTTACGAGAAATTTTGATTCTAGGAGAATAACACGTCTTAGTGAATATCGTTCGCAAACTCAAAAATATCTGCATGTCTCTTGAATAATTCTTCAGTTTTTCAGAAGTTAACGTAGTGTCATTTGTTTCAATTTCTTTACACTCCGTTTAAGCTTGGTTATCATATTTCCTGCACGTGTATTACCTTTGATATTATATTTTGTATGAATTTTTTTGTGGGTGCATAGGTTTGCAGTTGCAGCGCATGCTATCTGTCATCTTTACTAACATCACACTCAACTCAGATACGATAATATTCTTCCATTTAGGAGGCGCAGTTTGCTTCAATCCCACGCAGACAGATCATTCCACCTGATGTGCCCGATCCTCCTCGCAACCCCTATGGTCCTCACCCACCAGTAAATCCACGGGCACCTGATCCTCCGCGTCAGCCTGATCCGATCTTTCCGGCTCCTGATCCTCTTCAACCGATTCCTGATCCAAATCCTCTCGTCCAACCACCAAGAGTGAATCCCTTTTTCCCAGATGCTCCTTTCGGTGAAAGAAGTAAGCGCTTATGTCTTGTGTCTACGTTATACCATTTTGGTGACTTGATGTTGAACACTTCCTGAATTTACATACATTTAGATCGGTTTGATCCATTTAATCCGGATAATCGTGAAATTTTTCCTGGGCGGCCCAATCAAGGTGTCCCTCGAGGTGGTCCTCGTTATTTCCCTGCGAACAGATGGGATCGTGGTAATGATTTTATTTGAGCATGTTATTCCTTTACGATAGAAGCATTGTATTCATTATTATTTTTATTGCATTCGCTTGTTTGGTCGTTGGTTATCCGTGTAAATGTGTTGACGAAGACTTATTCAATAGTACGGTGATATTGTACAGTTCTTTTTATAGTATTTGTAACGACAGTCTTGCAAAAATCCTACTTTCCCGTTGTAAATAAAATATGTACGCATGGAAGTTTGTGAAAACTAAGGCTCTGTTGAGTTTGGGGTTCCTTTGTGAGACTAGAACGTCATAGCGAAGATATATTGGAATCCTACCATCAGCACAGACCGCATTTCCAGCTTAAGTGGGTTCAAGATTGCTCAGTCAGAACCTGCTGATTGCCTGTTATTGCCGAAAAACTTCGTATCAGATAGCAGAGAGGACAGGCGATGGTCTGAACATAGTCTTCAAATGTCAACGGTCTGGGAATTGCTGTCTGTTTCTTGTAAAATGAGATGAGAATAGATTCTTCTTAGGATCCCTTGCGTTCATAATGTTCAGATTTTTTGCTGTTTTTTTAATTTTATTGTTACTGTTTCGGGATAATGATAATGATTGGTGTTATAAATGTATCTTCTCTCATTGCGATGTAGCACACTTCTCTGACTCACTTCTGCGGACTAAGTGCGTGTATGTTCTGAGGTGGGGGTTTTTTCGCAACATATATCCTGCCACAAAATAGGGCTCCCATTCTTTAGATGAACTGATGCCTTTTTACAGGAGCCATTGTGATTTTAGTTTAGAGATGCATTTTGGCGTAACAGTGAGACACTCCCTCTGCGTGACGATAGACATAAAGGCAGCATGCCAGGAATCTAACGTGGTGGAGGAATCCGTGTGAAAAGCTGGAGATGAGGCCGGTTACGTGGAAGACGCCGTTTTTTAATGACGATTCCAGTGGGTACGCGCCACCGTTGCGTTTTGCATGCTGGTGCGTGCCGTCGAAAATCAGTGATCTCTTCTGATCTGACTATTTAAGTGAGTCAGCCGGATACGCTGCTGAGGTGAACGGAAAGTGTGCATATGGCTGCGTTCTAACGTACCTCGTACGAACTAAAACAGCTCCCACGCCTTTTTTTTATGTCGATTAGGAAGAGAAGAGCGGAACCACTCCGAATCCCGCAATGTACAACTCCATCTCTAGCTTTTCCCACAGATTCCCACACCACGCCAGATTCGTGGTATGCTGCCTATAAGCGATGAGTTTCGGAACAAAGGTCATAGCCATCAATAACAATTGTAACGGGCGTTGTGTAATGTTCTTAGGCAAAACGAAAATGATGTGCGCGACAAAAACTCCTGCGCACTTTTTTAGAACTTCGTACCTCCAGTATATTCTGATTCGTTTCATTCCAGGATTAGATCACTTTTTGTTGACCTGACTCATTCTTTAAGAGGCCTAAGAAATGAAGAGAGGGAGGAAGAAAAAAAAAACAAATTGCAAAGAAACAAAAGTAACAAAGACAAAAACAGGAGAACAGTTCTAACTATGATAAACGAGTTGGCCAAAAGTTTGTATTTAATCTCAGCGGCAATATATATGTAAATCTGAATAAACCAGAAAAGAGATGTCAAATGACGAGATTCTAGAGTCAATGAATCGGTGTTTGTTCTTTCGGCAAACTAGACATCTCGTTGTCGCCCACTGAATGCACACAAGTGCAGGTCAACATTTCCTACATGGTATTTTCTGTGTTTTTCATTCACTTGTTTTTTCTCTCTCATTTATTGATACATAGCGTCTCACGTTTAAAAAAAGAGTAACAACTGTATTCCTTTCTCAAGAAGGGTTCATCGTCAACATCATCAATTTCATCACAACATCCACAACAGTCACATTTTTCAGGAGAAAAAAAATCCAGAATAAATTACTCAAGCACTAATATGGCTTGCAGAGACCTGTATATTATAGTTTTATGAAATATCTCGGATATATTCGTATTCTGGGTCTATAGTTCTCATTACCTACGTAGTTCCGCAATATGCAACGACAACGCGTTATGTTGGTAAGAAAAACCCGTTGAAAGAAAAGCTGGCGCTTGTCCACACCCTGGTTTATTCAGATTTACATATCACACCTTGTCCTTGGTTTTGCTTGCTAAGGGACGCGCGCGAGAGTCATCCTATTCGTAATTTTTGAAGAATAGTTGTTCTTATAGGTCCCTTCTTCACATAATGCCGTAATCTAATAACACTGTTTTTGAGAGAAAAAAGTAGAGAGTAGCCGTTAGAAAATGCATAAAATGTGTATGAATCTGTAGTGGTCGGTCGAAAATTCGCTTCTACTCGTTTCGGCCCCATTGTCTATATTGAACAGGTGAGGTTAAAATGTTCGACTTATTTTGCACGGCGATGGCATGAGAGATTACGTATAAAGTGGCTGCGATTTCCAACAGTGCTCTTCTCGCTTCTGTACCGGTAATTTTCAGTGACAACAATGACCTTTGAGTCTAGATATCGAACATGATTTATAAGGGCTTTTTTTAACGTTCGGTCAAAGGAAAACGTTTTTTAACGTTCGGTCAAAGGAAGACTTATTATTGGTGAGAAAAACCCGTTGCTCTCATTTTATGTAGACAACGGGACGGCAGAGGAACGCAGCACAGAGATCGATGATTCCTGACCAAGCTGTAGGTAAACATATGAGCGGCTGGACGCTCACCTAACTCCACTTCCATGCCGAATCCAGACACCCGCCCAGCCAAGTTCAAATCCTGGAGTTGATTTATTTGCATCAATTCGAGTTCATCTAGGAAATCTAACTAATTCAACAGATGAAAATAGAACCTTTTTGCTCACAACGATTTTCATGAATTACTTCCAAATCAAAAGGTCACCTTAGGTAATTCAGTGAAGAAGGTCATGGATTTGTCGAGAGTTTGCCATCTACCTCTACTATTGCCTATTTCAGATCAGAAACAATCATGCAAACCACATGTGGGCTCGAAGAAAAATAGTTATGAAGGAGTTTGGGCAGTATTGCTTCTGTTACCTTTATATTTAGGTTTCCATGAGGAAAGAAGTCTGTTTCGACGACAACTGTCTCACTTCCGTGTACTTTTAAAGGATACTATTAAAATACAATGACATTTCAGTGAAAGCTGAAAAGTAAGCAAATTTACAGCGTAACAACGACCGAAGGTCACAAACGCGTAGTTTTTCTCTTGCAGCTTCGGTCCAGAACATTCCCTTATTTCTACTGTATTGCTCGAACTCACTTATTTCATTTCTTTGCAGCGATTTCCTTCCGTTTAGTTTTGCCGGTCCTTTTCCTCTTCCGAAGAGCATTGAAGAGCTTAGAGACGAGCTGAATCACTGTTCCACTCGGTTTGCTTTCTATTCTTTTCAATGTCTCTCTTTTTGTAGAACTTATCAATAGCGAAAGAGGTGGGTGGCAGACGCGGCGGCTGCTACGGATCGCTCAATACCCATGACCCCGATAGGCCATACTATGTGACCTCATCTTATAGCCGTAGCTGCCTGGTTATCGTTACCAGTCGATGTTAGAACTCGTTTTCGTCCAAATCAGGGGGGTCATCAGGCCTCATTAGTGCAACCATTTTGTCTCGCCGTTGCTTCCGGCCACTTTGCCAATTTATTCGAGATCCCTTCCTAGACGCATCGAGCAATGTTTCAATGAGCTTTCTTGTTTCCACCGTTCTACATTTAACATTTCTCGCTCTTAATCCTTTTTAACGAACTTTAAAATCAAGCCTTTCTGGTATCATGTACATATTTGATGTGAATGTTGTGAGAGCATTTGTTTCTTCTAAAAACTCGTCAAAAACAATGTTTACCGTAAAAAAAAACCTCATGATTCAAGAAGGAAGTTTTTCATTTCAACAGATTCGCCTTAAAAGTCTTGGAAATGAAAGTTGTTTTTCAATTTTGTTGACGAATGCATATTATGGGCTGATTTACTATATTTATTGAATCACTTCAGTAATTTAATATAACATTAGATTACAATGTTATCTGTTACAAACAAACAGATAAACGTAGTGTTCAGTGATGAGAGCTGAAGTAGAGGAAAAAGCCGGGCAGAACGCATGTATACGGGGGTCTATAAGCCTATACTAAACAATGTAAAATAACTGAAAGTTTGTTCAGGAAGAAACTAACTTGATTTCTGTGGTCTTTTACGTATTTTCGTTCGGGTTCTCTATTGCTGCTTTGGGGATCCAACTAATGCAATGATTGGATGATCAACTCGTATCCCCTCATCCCTTCAACTTTCGCTTATCGCCTCGCTCTGGGCGCTCCACTTCTGTCCTATAACGTCTCATACCATTATACGATCGTTGTTGCTTTGTTTGCTCTTTGTATATACGTGAATCCGACATCGCTTCTCAAACATTTGTGCTTGGTATTGCGCAACTTTTGTTACTGTTTTCCAAGCACCAGGTAATGTTCAATGGTTTTTCTTGAACCCAAGTGTCAAGAATGTTCTCAACTAATCTTTTCAGAATAACCCTTCAATTTTCCTAAGGATTTGTTTTTGAGTGAAAGTTAGAAAAAAATCATTTTTATGAGATCAAATCAAAGAATAGCAAGCATTGCTTGAGTGCTTAAGGCGGAGCAAAGTGTTTTTAAGCGCATTCACATGTCATGTTAAACATTGTTCAGGAAGAAATACTGGTTACCTTCTTCTCCTTAAATTAATGACTTCATGTTGGTTTTCAGTTATTAATTATGTTTGTGATTTAGCGATTTATTCCGTGATAAGGTTTTTCTTTTGTGTATATGGTAAGGTATCCTGTTCCTTCAAGTGTCTCTGTGAAATTGAAAGCGTATGCATGTAGCACATCTTATCAACGTTTTGCTCCGTGACACCATAAAATGGTGAGACAATTGCTGTTGGAGGGTCTGCTTTAACTTTGAAAGAATCGAAGAATCGCAGCATAGTCTTATAAGGAAATATAATTTGTTTAGGGAAATATTACGTAGGGAAGACGAACAACCTAAGAGTTCCCTTGTGCTATCGCCTCCTTGCGCGATCTAATGTCCAGTACTAACGGGTGGGTCCTAACACGGCTTGGGAACAGAGAACGAGGTGCGTAGATAAGGTGTATTGCACCGGCTTCAGCCCATATATCCTTTTTTATCGGAAAAGCGTAATTCCTTGCCCAATTTTTCGATTAGAGAGCCATCGTCATCAGTCATCATCATAGTCGCTGTTTTGCCGCTTCTGAGAATCCTTATCCATTCATTAGATATGATTAAACGTATGTATGCGTGACATATAAATATGTATTCGTAATATATATGTATATATGGGTCTAATACATTGTTCTCACTATTGGTCCTTGGTGCCACCTTGTGAGATTTATGGGGTTGTTCTTCGATTGAATTGCTCTTTAAGAGGCTAATATCGTCGCAATTGGCAATGCGTTGCCGAAAATGAAACCGGTCGCCTTCCATTTATCTTCAGCGGATCTTACATCTGATTTTTTCCCCACATTAAGTTGTTTTCGTACTTACTTTTTTTATTACTGCAATTATTTCGTAGGTCGTCATAGTCTTATTTAATCTCGTCAGTTATAAAATTTTCTTCGAAAGATATTCTTCCCATCAGAAGTGCCCTTTCTGCTTTTTCTCCCAAAGCTAACTTTCAGTTTTTGACTATTCTCGTGTCTTTATCTCTGTGTTATGGTTTATGCCGTTTAATATCTGTGTAAATAACAGCATTGTATGAGTCATAAGTTTAGAGTTTAGTTTTTTTTTTATTTCGAGTTGGAGTTGACGATATGTTGGTGCCGTTTTTGCGAATTTCGTCTCAAACATCGGGTTTTAAGCGTTTTATTCGTTTTCGTTCTTTGCATTCCTTCGGAAAAGGTTCCCTGAAAACTGTACAGTTCTTGATAAATTCTGCGACGAACAACACTTGCAGTGTAGAAGTGCATGCATGTGTTAATTTCATGGTCGATTCCATGAAGCGTTCAGAAAATTAAGCGATGCGTTTTCGATTAGAGCGCGACAGTGGGAGATAGGTGTGCGAGTGAAGCAGAGAAAGAGCACGCACCGCCACCGACAAGTCGCGTTCATCTGGCTGAACGCATTCGGCACGAACTGTAGATCTTCAAATTTGATAGCAGATTCCCGTGCCCAATTGCCATACGACCCTTCATAGGTTTTTTTTTCTGTAAATGTGCTCATTATGGTAGGTGCCACCTAGTCAGATGGCATAGTTAGCTGAATGGACCGATGTTAGTTACTTAAGGATACGTGATTACGCAGAGATCGGAAAGTTTTGCCGGAACAATAATAATGGGGTGAAATATAGTTGGGGAGGGGCACTCAGTGGCGCCCTTATTTCTCGAGGATCTAAGGCATGTAAACTAAAGTTAAAGTTTTAAAGTAAATTTTCTGGCGTTACTCATTCCGCTTGGGATGCGCCACCACATTCACTTGAATTCAGAATCGTTTGAGGTTCACGTGTAACTGGCCCACACAATGACTTGCGGTGGCCACCCGATGATCAAGTCAGTTTTTTTATGCTCCCGGAGAAGTCTTGTACCAATCCTCGGAGCCACTGACCTTAATAAGTTCATTTATGTGTTGGTGATCTGTATGACGAGCAAACCTCGTAAATAGCGGTAGCAAAAGGTAATCGATTGATGTGGGTATTACTAGTTTAATGGACGCAGGAAAACTGGCCGTCCAGCGGTGCTGGTTGGTTGCATAAACGAGGACGGTGCTGGCGAACTGCCATTTCTTTTCTTGTCTTTTCTTCTAGGATTTGGCGTTAATGCGCTGCATCCGCATAGCACTGCTGTATCGAATAAACGGAAGCTATCAATGTGCTCCACATCTTTCCAATGTATTCATAGTTTAGTTATTTACATCTACTTGTATATTTTGTTGTGTAACAGCAGAGAAACACATGTTTATTTCATGTCGCGCGACAGTCGTAATTAAAACAGCATTCCTTCAATAAAATGTTTTATTCTTAGCAGGCTGCAGCTGCTCGTAAGTTATTGATAAAAATACGTCTTTATTTTTTCTGTTTTCGTTTGATTCTTAGTTGCTACAAAATTTCGATGACTATTTTTCCTGTTTTTCTTCTACACTGTTGACAAAGAGATATATTCTAGTCATCAACCTACTGCCACGAAACGGCTGTTTTTGTCTTTGCGACAGGTCTTTCTTGTTCTGCGCAATTCATCTAAGTGGTTCTTTCCAAGTTCCTTTAATTCTATACTATGACATTTGGTGGTTTTCCCCCTTTCGACGTTAGTTGTCCTTAAGATTTCGATAATTGACTCTACAGCGGAAATGAAGTCAGTTGGGTGCGATTGGGGTAGTGAAAGAGAATACTCGACAATTTGAAGCTCTTTTCGACGGTTTGAATTTTGATGTCATTCAGATGATGCTGTTCAACTTCCTGGTATTAAAAGTGATTAAAACTTTTGTTCATTCAGAGAAATGAGTAATAAGTTATAGATACTTTGTGGTTAGTGAGAAATGTAATGGAAATTTGGGTGGGTCGCTTTTGCTCCAAATACCATAACGTTCAAAATTGCATCAAACTGCATCTTTTGAACTGAAAATGAATTATATTGAGTTTGTATTATTAGTAATATGTATGATTAATTTGCTTCCACTTAAAGACATCACATCTCTAGTGCTAAGAACTATTTCAAAGTAGCAATTCGAGCTTTGGCTAATCAGCTTGAGGAGCGCATAAGTCCCAATAGTTGATAGTTCTTATCTATGTCTCATACCTAAGTGGGATTTGTGCCCAGATCCCCTTATTTTGTCTTCGTAGGAAAAGACTGACGATTCATGTTCTCATAGACGATATTGCTTGTATGTTTTGCCAGGTGCACTATACGTGCCGGTTTCACTTCCCATGGATTGGCAAACGATGTAATTTTTTGCTTCGTAGCCCATGATTATCGCAATGGGGCCATTCAGCCTCACTGCATGTGTATTTTATGTTATATGACTGGTTATAGTTTCCTTTTCCTGCTATAGTCACGTATTTGAATCTCGATATTATTTCTTTAATCCATATTTTATTGTTTGGATGTGACTCACAATGGAAACACTTGAATTCGTACTTTTTTTCGTGTAGTCCTTTGCGCCTATTTTAAAAAGTACGCTAGCTGCAACGGGTAGCGGTACGTGTACTCCTGTTGGATCTTCCGTAGGCGTTCGCGCAGCGCTCGTTTGATCCTCACGGCCTCTTGCTCGATGCTGGCAACTTCGAAATCAAGAAGTTTCTAACTACTAGCGAGCGGTTAGGGAGCGGTAAAGAGGCTCCTGTAGATTTTTATGCGAATGTTTCCGAGATATTGCGTATCAAGCGGATCTGCCGAAGAGACGCCAACGTGCTTCGACGAAGCCACCGCTCCAGTCGTTTATGATGACACAGACTACCGTTTTAGATGCTTTTCCTGACTATAGAGACGTAGAGAGCCACACATTCACTAGAAAATATGAAAAGAAGATCACTATTGAGACTTGTCGAAATTACTGAATCAATTAGTTCGATAAGGAAAATAATAACTACAAACTTCGAGCTTACGTACGTAGTCTAAGAGGAGGTCAGGAGAGAGGAGGGAATTTGCCTAGATACTTTGGATTCTGGGGATGGAGAAGATTTATCTCTCAAGCGCTTATTTTTTCCAACAATACGACCAGGTATTGAACACTTTCTTTCGTCAATTTTTATTCACCTGTTTGAAAACGGCCTACGTTATTCGCAGGTTTCACATGGAGACAAGTTGGGCTTAAAGGCATCACTCCACGAATCTGAGGTGATACGGATTATAGGTGGAGTATTCGTATACGGGATGGGGGACTATGGAGAGGGGGGTGATTCCGTCCATTTCTTCCTAATTGCCGTAAAAAACGGCCCGGAACATACGGCTTCAGGCGTTCTGGCGCACTATTTTCTACAGGGAGTTCGAGTGGAGCGCGCCAGCCTTGTGCGGCGCCGCATCTTCTGGGCCGTTTTTTACGGCAATTAGGAAGAAATGGACGGAACCACCCCCCTCTCCTTAGTCTCCCATCCCGTATACGAATACTCCACCTGAAATCTGCACCACCTCAGATTCGTGGGGTGATGCCTTTAAAAAGCTCGGGACTTACAGGATATCTATAATCCTCAGCCCGTTTTGCTCAGGCAGGGAATGATCGGAGGAATGCTCGAAAATATACGGGAGCCTGTTTTCCCGGTGCCACAGCTTTGTACGTAACTGCCTGCGTCATAATGCCTAATTTTCTGGCTATTATTCTATCTGACTCACATCGGTTATTCTGATTAGTTGGCAAAAAACCACAGCACTAAGTTCTTGAGATAATAGGGCCCTCATTACAGTCTGATGCTCCTACCACTAGGCGAAGGGGAGCAATGATATGCTGCTGCAAAGGTTACATCAGCTGGCATATTCGCAGTTTTAGAATCTCGTATATCTCTTATGAGAACCATTTCAGGCCACCGTAAATTGCAGCCACTTTTTGTCCTCCAAGAATGTGCATCCCAACACATTTCTAAGAAAAATGTTATGCGAGATACCGGGTTCCTCTCAAAATGTAAAAGTGCTTTTCATAATAATCCTTTGTTTTTTATTTCTCATTTTCTTTTAATAGACTCCGTCATTTAATCCTTCGTAATGTGTTTTTCGTGTTTTTTTTTTTTCGGCGGGTGTGGCGCAGTCGGTTAGAGGTCCGTTGTAGCCACACGGTCGAGGATTCGAAACCGCCCTAGCGCAAACCAAGCCTTTCATCCCTCCGGGGTCGATAAATTGGTACCAGACTTGTCTCAGAGGATAAAAACACTGACTTCATCATCGGCTGGCCCCCGCATGTCATTGTAAAGGCCAATACGCGTTCCAAAACCTCAACGATTATGAATTCCAGTAAAACGCGTTGGCGCATCCCTAGTGGATTGATACGCCAGTGACTTTATCCTTTATCCTTTTAATGTGTTTTTCTCGGAGAAACCACTAATATATCAGTAATCCTAGCCTGAATCCGCTTTTTCTTCGTAATGGATCGCGATGTTGTTCTCTTTTGCATTGACACTATTAAGAAATCTTTCTCTCTGTCTATGAAGACCTGTTACAGCAGTGAAGTGCCTCTTTTTTCTGCATCTGTACTATATCACTCTAGTTCCGTAAATCACCTTCTTAGAAAGAAAAAGCTCTTTGTGGAGCCGCACTTACTACAAGCAATGTCACCGGTTTTTCACTACGTTTTGGGGTTCATGGAACTTGACCTATGCTGAACTTGAACACTCCAACGACTCGGTTTTCCTCGCATTTCCGCAATGTATGCAGTTCAAATTTGAAAGTGGCTAGAAGGTCGACCGCTAGTTGCTAAATGCTGTTCTTACGTAAGTGCATCTAAGACACGTCTTCTCATCACCCACGAAATGAGAGGCGTTGAATGGCGGGTCGTTCGAAGAGAGGCGCTCTGTTTATGTGTGTGTGCGTTGGAAAAATACGTGTTCTCGGTTTGTTTGCACGTTTTGGTTTTGATGTGTAAGCTTTTCGATGCTAGTTCCTCTTGTAACATATCGCTTCACTGCAGATATTGACTACAGATGTAGCAGTCTCTCATGCGATCAATTTTTAGGATTTGTCCGACTGGAACTTATCGTTGGAAAGAGGAAAGACTTTTTGGACACTTAGTGGCGCCCTTATTTCACGACGCTCTTACTTACTTTTTTCTCTTAATAGCTTTAACTTAGGTGTCATAGATCCTTCAAGACTAATGCATAGGCCTTAGGGTCCCGATTGATTTAATTGTTTATTTCGAGAAATAAGGGCACTACTGGTTGTCCCCTCCAACCACATTTTACCCGAGCGGAGAATTGATATAAATCACATATGTTAGATTTCTTCTTGCAGAATCGATTTGCATCCTCCCAACCATGCTCGGTCAAAATTCTGAAAAATTCTCTTCTACAAAGCCTTAGTTTGCCCTTCTTCTGGCTTTGATGGTTGAAAATGGACGCTCTGCTGTTGTGCATCTGCGAGATTTCAACGCTATGATGCTTACTAGCTTTGTTGCAGAGAAAAGGTGCTAAATCACTTTCAAAGCCTTTCCCTCTCTGTAACACTGGGATAAAAAGAGAAGGTCATAGTTTAAAAGAAATATTAGCTTAAGATTACTCCCATCGTTCGACCCGCTTGTCCCGGCCAGGTAATGGTGGAGCTGGAATGCGTAATTTCCACGCATATGGAAGAGAATTCTACTTTGGTTCTTCAAATGGTGTTAACTCAACGATACAAGGAATCCTTACATATATGTTATTACTACTATTCGTTAACTCTTCACAGATGATGTCCACTAAATACTAACGACGTTTGCAAACGTAAACACGTAACAAACTTTATTAACATTTTTGAAATTGATTATTCTAGTTGAACAGAATTTTCGAGCGTAGAAACGTTTATAGGGCACAAGAACCATTCTTAAAGGCATCACCCCACGAATCTCAGGTGGCACGGATTTCAGGTGGAGTATTCGTATACGGGATAGTAGATTAGAGAGGGATGGTGATTCCGTCCATTTCTTGCTAATTGCCGTAAAAAACGGCCCGGAAAATGCGGCGCCTGCAAGAGGCGGGAACATTGGACGCTCCAATCGAACTTGTTGTAGAAAGTAGCGCGCCGGAATACCGCATCTTCCGAGCCGTTTTTTTACGGCAATTAGGAAGAAATGGGCGGAATCGTCCCCTCTTCCTAATCTACTATCTCGTATACGAATACTCCACCTGAAATCCGTTCCACCTCAGATTTGCGGGGTGATGCCTTTAAATCACTAATGGCTGCAATTTGTCACCTAAGTACTGTGTCTTTTTTCCGTTTGAGAGAGAGATAGTTTATCACTGGTCGACAGGTCATCTCTGGAAGTCAATAGCTGAGTCAGTCGAGCCCCTAAAACCAAAACATTGGTTTTCGAGGATCCATGTCTTCTTGAGACTTTTGTAACCTAACAGCCTTCAGAGAAGATGCACCACTTGAAGGCATCACCCCAAGAATCTGGCGTGGTGCGGATTTCAAGTAGAGAGTTCCTATATGGTGTCGTAGATTATGGAGAGGAGGGTGATTTCGTTCATGTCTTCCTAATTGTCGTAGAAACGCCCGGAAGATGCGGCGCGTGCACTGGGCTGGCGCGCTCCAATCGAACTTGTTGTAGAAAACAGCGCGCCTGAACCTCGAAGCCGTATCTTCGGGGCCGTTTTTCACGGCAATTAGGAAGAGATAGACGGATTCACCCTTCTCTCCATAATCTACGACTCCGTATAGGCATAACCCACCTGAAACTCGTACCACCACATTCGTGGGGTGAAACCTTTAATCCAAAGGATCTCTGGGTCATAACCATGACAAGACAGATGAATGGGTGAATAAAAGCTGCTGCATGCGAAAACATTACAGTTTTTCGTTGGCGATACTGCATTATAAGACTTAGATATTCACACTTCTGGTAAACTTGTTTGGAAAGTTTAGTGAAGTCGAGGCAGTAGTAGTTCCAGCTCTGTCTTCCTTTTTTCTTGGTAGCTCTAGCCTATAGGTCCATGTACATGTCATAGGTCCTCTAAGACTTAAGCTATAGGTGTTAGGAGCCGTCTGTATCAGCTATCCACTTTCAATAATGAATGATCTGTGGAGTGATGAACTATCACCTTCTGAAATTTTTTCTGCTTTTCAAACTGGAAAGCCATTTGTCACTTACTCGAGCATTTGAACAATGTTCAGCATCTTTTGACCAGAAACGGAATTCCATAGCAATACATTCATAAATACATTTAACCGGAACACAAACTTCCCATTGAACATAACAATGAACAAACGTTTAGATCACGTATTTCAGATAGCAATTTAGCATCATGATCATGTTCATCGGGCCAAGCGCGGCGCAACGCGACCGCGTGCAGGTTGCAGAGTTGATTAAGGCTGCCCGCACAGTTCACAACCGCGCGGGCGGCGCCGCCCTCTCGGCCGGCTGTTTGGTAGTCATTGATTGCGCGATTGTGAGCGCTCAATCGGCTGTGAACTCTGCGGGCAGCCTAAGCGGCTGCGCTCGTAGCGATCCGGCAGAGATGGCGGTTGGAATCGACGTGAGACCATCGCGAACTGGATGGTGGTAGTAAGCGTCCCGCTGGATCCCTAACGCTACGCTCCACCGCGCCGCAGCGAGTGCAGCCGCTTACGCAACCGCACCGTTCTTCATGTCGTTTTGACCCTACTATATGCCTGCACTCGAGCCTTGATTGATTTTGAAGCATTAGCCTGAAAACTTGTTGCAAAATGAACATGCAGCTGTGAAAATGGACGATTGAGAAGTGATTTGAACACCACAGTTTGGAAATAGTTTTGTTTACTTTACGTTTCTCATTTTTCTACTTCATTACCTAAGCTTTCAACGTAGGACGCAATCCTCTTAACGCAGTGTTTTAGGACACACAAAATTATGCGTTTTTGATTATTTAACGAACTTATCCTAACGCTCTCTGAACTCTGTTAACCAGTTTTCTTCTTCTATCCTTAGTTTCTAGTAGATCCGAATCTGAAAAAGTGTAACCAGCCTAGTCTTACAGGTGAATGTTCTAGATCGGATATGTTTGTCGTTTGGGTACTAATTCTGTACTGCGCTGAAATCGATTCGAAGATAAAAATCGCGATCAAATAAACATTCTCCTTGTATTCCTAAATGAATAGAATAAGGGGACTTTTCATCAAATTAATCATTCAATAGATCATTTAGTCATCAACTTTTTAGGCTATATAAAAAGAAGATGAAGAGGATTTTGTTGCTAAAAGAAGTGTTCTGTTTTACTTTAAAAAAGTTCCTGGCGACAAGATAAAAAGTGAAGAACCAAGCATATACTTCTGATGTCGGCCTTTCTGATTACGGACCAGTCTTAAACAACCTCATTATCTAGGTAATCATTGTTTGTTTTTTGTAAGTGTGTTTCGTTTTTTTTAAAATGATGAATAGAGACTCCATCAAGCAATATATTATTGATTTTTTTGATGGTTTTTTTCCGCTTATTAGGGAACTTTGTAATTCCGCGTATAAAAATGCCATATCTTTGTTTTTTTTAAAGTTGTTCTAAGGATGAATTAAAATACTTGTAGCGTTACGTTAAGTCTTTTATACGATCGAAATTCACGAAATAAAAGATCAGACGTGCCATGCGTTGTCCTCAACAGAACATGCACTATTTGTGAGTCACTATGTTCAGAGCGGCTGCGATAGCGACGGCAGCAATAGCAACACATGTATGATGAGTTATATGTTTTCTCGGATTTCTCACAAAGGTTTTTCCTCGGATCGCGTTGGCATTGTTCCATCGGGCGCGGATCGTTATCCGGCTTTCCCACGATCAGTTGAATCGTGACGATTTGAGACTGGTGGTTTCTCACAGTGTCCTTTCGATAAATTTTTTCCTTTCGGTCGAATCGATCACGTTTTCAACGACACGCTATGTATCGGCGGACATGTCGACATGCTGGTGCCGTGTTGTCTGACAAAGTTTCCATCATTACGGAGAATTTTTGCGCACGTTGTGATTGATTGCTGTGAAGAATTTTATAGAAATTAATTACTGTATTTCGACTAAACTTGCCAATTATGAATTATTATGCTTTTTTTTTGTTGTGCATCTCAGTCTTTATTCTCCATATTTTCTTTTACCCAGTGTTTTTTTTTGTTGAATTTAGTTGTCACTGTAGATCTTTCCTTTGTTTTGATTAAAAAAGATAGGGAGGGTAAAGTACAGCCTGCAGCAAACATACAACGCTGCTTCCATCAGCAACGTTTGGAATGTGGAAAATAATGATTGTGCTTGGAAATTGAATGGAAATGTCATGTGTTCCATTCAATTTGCAAGCACAATCATCATTGAGAACAGGATTTAACTACTTCTGAAAGAAGTTTCAGGCATGCTATCTTAGCTTTTAGTATTCAGTTCACTGTTTATTGAGACACTTTTAGGTTTCTTTTATATGCGACTTCGACTGTAAAAGAGTTATCTCCTTTTCTTTTTTTATTCACTTTATATATTTTCCCTTATGTTTGTTTTAACACTTTGACACAACTTCCAAAGTATTTCTATTAATCTGTGAACATTTAAAAAACCTCTAAGAGTTCTTTTTATAGCAGACGGATATGCTATGTTCTAGAATTTTAATTTTCCAAAGTTGTAAAAACCGGTTCTCTCCATTTTCACTTTATTTTTCCGCTACAGATCTTTGAATACTCCGTCTGCGCTCTAACCGAGAGCGAGTACCAAATTAACGCTGTAGGTTTCATTTCAGGTTTGCATTGCCGATTTGGACTGGCTTTTGGTCACTTTGCAGTATTTCAAGTGGTTGTATGTGCTCTTTCGAACACATTGAAAGGGAAATTGAACATATTAAGGTGAATTACCTGAATTTGTATAGAGTTATTCCGTTGAACTTCGGACTTCAGTAGTCTTATTTTTTCTCATGTGGCTTGCTTTAGTTGCATATCTAGCAAAAAATCCACTTTTACAGTAACTGTAGTGATTAAAATATCATTCCTTCTCAAAATCCTCATTCTTTTTCTCAGAAACTTGGCCTTGACGCACTGTCGATGTTCAGTTTTTTCTTCCAGAAGCGGCAAGCTCCTCATTTTGGTTTTTATACGAGAATCCTTGTTCTGTCTCCTACAGGAGTTTTGACTAGAATTAGAGTGAGAGTAGGTTTCTTTCAAAGGATTTAGTAAGCTTTAGTATAGTTTTCAGTAGCTTCCGTTCTCAGCAAAATCCCTATTTTGAGAGGAACCACTAGGATTATGTAGTCTATCATTCAGTTACCGTTCAGATATTGCAATAAATTAAAGTTGTTAGACCTCATGTAGCCGGACGGCTAATGTTCCTCTCCGTCATGGAAATCCAATTTCAGAAATGAATGATGACAAATTTCTTCGTGATATTTATAGATGGTAGGTGACGGGCGTTCCTTTTTGAATTACCATTCAAATAATGGGAATCTGTCGCAGCGCCGAGGCGGAATAGCAACGGGCAATCCAGTGAAATTGACCCAGATCTATCTTTTGAGGCAATTATAGCTTCATTATTTACGAAGGTTGAATCATCGGAAAGAATGGACTAGAATTTTCTGTTTTTTGGGAGTGTTGCAGTTGTTTTGCAAAGTAATAAAGTTTCCTTATAGCCCATCACCATAATTGGCGCGATTTGCCTACGACTTGAGCAGGCATTCTTATCAGTGCAGAGGTTCCATCCTTGAAGCCCACCAACACTTCATACCGATGTGAATCCAGTGGTTTTCCCAAGGGTTGCGTGGCATAGTTGAGATGTTTCCTTAGTTGCATCTGTCGTTCGTCATTGAAATCATTCGGCTTTGCATTATTTCCGCCACAAGACTCATTTCCCGACTGTGACTAGTCCAACTGAGTTGCCACTTTCTTGCAAATGCAGACTCGGTTCTTATGATTGCTTTTCGCTCTCTGTCTCGTTGGAGAACTTCTTCTAGAAAGAGTTCTTCGATGAACATGGTGCCATTGGCCTCACTTGTTTCTGAATTGCATTCCTTTGTGCTGCCTATGGCTCCGAATCCAATGTGTTTCTAGTGAAGACAAACCGGATTTCACTTCACTATGTAACGAAAGCTTTGTTCTTTTCTAACAGTTATGTGTTCGTCGGTGGTAAAATGCTTTTATAACATCTGGGGAAACTGCGGACGTCCTATGCTGGAGACAGTTTCGAATTCCATGCTTTGCGTCATTTGTTTCGCCGACTGCGATATGGCTGCGATGCACTGGTCCTCATCAGCGATCAGCCGTCGGTCGCCCGTCAATCGTCTCATGATTTCGTCGATCATTTCACGTTCTGATTTTGTCCCAGTTCTGCACATTTCTCGGAAACTTCTGTCGAAGAGGAGAAAACAGTGGTTCTCGCGGAAATTGTATGGTCGTCGGACAACAGCGCCACGACGGCGGATTGAAGGTTTCATTAACTTGGAATTGGCCCTAAATTCACTTCGCCTCGCCTCAAAGTTCAACTATTCGTTTCGTGAACCGCAAGAAGGAACTAATTTTTGGTATATTTTTGTGGATACAAGAATGAGGGAACGCATCATTGTCAGGTTGATCTCCGAACACCGCTAATTATTTTCGGAGCCTCAGAACCACAAGAAAATAGAACATTAGTTGTTCTCATTGGCGCATTTATGTGATGATCACCTTTCGAGTGCTCGTTTTAACGAAGGTTTCTGTTCGTTCTGACCCTGCTGATAAAGTATTTTTGAGATTTTTTCAAGTTCCTCCATTTTTTAAGAACAAAATCATAACTTTTAGATCAATTTTGGGACCTTCGTATATTACTGATGGAGAATGGGCTTTTTTCCCCATAAATTTTCCAGAGATGTGTAGTGGTGTAGGAAATGATATGTAATTAGCCAGGTGCGAGGCTTCATTCATAAGCTTTCTCCTGTGCAAATAAACATTACGATGACATGTCTGAGTAGTGGGAATTTCGACTGGCTGGGGAAGTGGGTGGTTCTCTTAAAAATCTCTTATGCCCTCCTTCACCCCAATTTCTTGGGTGATTTGTATAACTGTGCAAGCTCTACTCCAGGCTTTCTTTTTCTTAAGAGTTTGAGAGACGCACTTTTTCAGTTGTAATAAAGAAAGGAGTTGTTGCATTTCCTTCCATCAACATATCTAATATTACCCAGCAAAGGCTGAAAGGAAGAGTCTGCACTGCAGAAAGTGGTTGAAAGTAGCAAATTGTTCAAAAAATGCATATGGAATGAAGAATCAGGGGTAGAAATTTGTTGAGGAAAAATAGAAGTATGATGGTGAAAAATCTGCCGAAAGTATGCTCATGCATTCATAAAACCTCTTCTTCCATCAATATTTTGTGTGAATCCGAAATCTCCACATCGCATCTACATACATATTTCCTCCTGAGTCATTCGTATGTGGCGCTATTCCTTCGATGGAGTGGATTAGCACCAACATAGCCCCGCATTGGTCTCTTTTGAGGCCATCTTCTTTTTGTAATCCATGAAATTTCCACTTCTTTCGGTTTATGTTTTTCTGTTGTGTTTGAAAGATGATTTGTGCTCGACTGCACATCTTCACTTCAATGGCATCAATTAATCCTATCTTTGCTTATGCTCGGCTTCCTCAACTGTTAGTTCTGGGTTCTGCCCATTGAACGAGCGCATCTCTTTTTATGAGCCGATTTCAGCGAGTTGCTCAATATTTCCTCATTTAACCACTTAGTGTAGGAACTTTCTTGCCAAAGACTTTTCAAATAGTTTTTTTTTTGAACTATGAGATTCTTTTCTTGGATTCTTCTTATGGACCCGAACTATGGTGTACGAACAGCGTACAGTCATCATAGAACGAATGCCTAGGCCCGTTATTAAATTGTGAATAGGAATCGCTTGATGACTAATTCGTATTTGAAACATTTGCCCTCCCAGCATGTTCTTAGTGGAGTTTGCACCAAGAAACGAGCACTGTGAATATATTGCCTATTCTGTGCCGTAGATTAAGATCGCTACTCGCTTTTTCGGAATTTTATGTCACTGAAAAGAATTTCGATATAGTGGGAGCGAATTGCAGAGTGGTCAACGATATATAGATTAATAGTGTTCGAAGATTTCTAACATCGAGTATTCGTTCTTTTTTTCGACGAGGGTTTGGAAAGCATTTGGTCTGGTGGGGTGCTGCGTCAAATCCGAAATTTGAAAACAATTGACATGCATTTTTCTATATCGTTGTTTTGAGGAATACCTATTTGTTAATTGTCTAAGTTTCTCTCCTGAAATCAACACAAGACATTGACCACAATGTGATTCATGTCATCGTTTGGGAAACAAAAAAAAACATTTTGAACCCTACACTACAATTCCACCCAACAACTTGTAAAGTGCAGCGTGTCTGGAATTGCTGAGTACAAAGGATATGAATGCTCAAAGATCAGAGAGCATGGTACTTTTGCTTGTTTGCTGCCAAATCTAGTCGTTGCTACCAAAACCTTGGTTGTTATTCACTAAGTGTGTTTGAACAAGAGCCTCGCAGCTCGTCATTCGGACTCCCTCTCGTCCTCACGGTGTCTAGCGCACGAGATGCTCCTCCCGTCCGACTCGTCAACCGGGTGACGACTGTTTATGATGTGACATCGCTGTTGTTCTTCGTTCCTCTTCGCTTTATGAGCTTCCTGTTCCTCATCAGTGCTTTTTATCGTTCGTTCAGGTTCAGGTTTGAAGAAGAAATTAATGAGTTCATAGAGTGTAACTGCTCTCTTTGTTTAGAGACGAAGGTTCTTCGGCACCGCTAGCCTTCAGCTCTCAACTTTCTGTAGTTCAACCTCAATTGCGCGGAAATAACAGGGACAAGTTTCAAAACGAATACAAGAGATTATCTTCGTGGCCCTAGTTATTTCAGTCGCTTCAAATACCATCTTTTCACATGCGAAACTTTTCACATGCTTTCGAACGTTGGAGGTGTGTAAATTCATTGTGAGATTTCGCAGATAAATAGAGGGTATTCCCTTTAACGCGATCACCTGATTCACATCCTCGAGAGCTCCTCATTTTTTTTTTGGTTTTTTGGACATCATTACTCGAGAATTTCATCTCTTCTTGTGGAAATACAAGGCTGAGCACTTTCGCATTCGAATTTTATTCTGGACTTTCGTCATGAAAAAGAGGCAAAAGATGCTTTTAGGCAGCTTCAATTGTCGATATATTTTAGTTCCAGGGGCAGGTTGGGGTGCTTCCAAAAACTTTTATCGCAAGATCTGGCGTCGGTATGGACGAATAGACCTGAGGAAATCCAGTTTTGTCAAAAGGGAGTTAGGAGTGGGGAACAAAGGAAGTTACTTATGTACTTGAATATCAAAGAGGAGGCTACAGTTATGAGTTTAAATGACAAATTAAATCCTTTCATTTAACTTTTCTTGTATCATCATACTCCCGTGTTGATTCAAATTCAATTAAAGGAAACGTAGGTTTTTTTTTTCTGCTCATGCAGCTGATTTTGGCAAATCTCCAATTGATGTTTCTTTTAGTTGGGTTTACTTCGAACAAATCCCTGTGAATTTTCCTGAGATTCTGAAGCATTTGTCACGTGAATTGTCAAAGATTTCCAAAGGCATTCGTATTCTGATTAGTAAGCAATTATCAGAACTGAAAGTTATCATTTCTTCTAATTCATTCTTGATCCTGGAGCTTAGTGAGCCCTTGTTCCTCCTTCTGTTGTTGCGTTGGGATCCGGAAGACGAACAAATGATAAGAACGGAAAAAAGAAGGAACTGCGAAAGGAACTCGTTTGATTTCTCTGCACACAACGATTGGTTAAAGATTCTTTTTCAATCGTTCCTCTTTCAAAATCCTCGAGGATGAAAAGTTAAGAGGAAACGAGTATCTGGTTGAAATCTCGCTGCCTTCTTCAAGTTGACCAGCTCAAGACACACGTTAACGTATGCATTTTTTGGGTTGTTCGCTTATGCCGGAAATGTGACAAAAAATCTTAGAAATGAAAAGTAGGGTTTCGATTTTTATTTTTTGGAGAAAAAACTTCTTTCATTTATGTTTGCTATTTATATCTGGTATCATATTCAGTTCTCGTTGCACCTATTAGGAGTTTTATTGTGTATCATTCACCAGTTTGAATTTGCTTATTTAAATATATCATAGGGTAAATGGTTTTTTGTCGTAACTGAAACTAGCAGAAATTTGTGCATCATTCCACTGTTGTATTTGCGGGTTGAGGCGCGAAGTTGAATCTATGGTCCGATAGCTTCCCTCGATCATAATCAATAACATGGCTTATTCCATGAATGTGCTTCAAAAGGGATCCGCGTGTACCAGTGTTTGAATGTTGAATTCAAACTGTGTTGTGCAGACTTAGGACTAATTGCTTTTTATGGTCATGCTGGTCATTTGCCTCTCCTTGCTTATCTGTGGAAATTGTGGCTGTATCGAACAGTAATTGTGTGGATTGGATGTGCTATTTAGTTTTTGTGAATGAGTGGGCTCCCTTTCTTGAATCCTGATCCTTTTGATGATGATCCTTTTCCTCCTCGTAGACGGCGTGGAATTTTCTAAAGGTAAGAACTTCCGAAGGAAAAAGGAGAAGCTGTACTTTTCGAAGTTTCAGCTTACATCATTTCCCTCCACCCCGGAAAAAAAGGACTCTAGATTTCAAGATTATCCCTTAGATAGTCTTATTAACACCTCTCCAAGGCAACCGTCGATTGATATCATATCATAATAACCACAATAGCCTGCCTGTACAGCCTCTACTTTTCCTTTGCTAGGTTTCTTTAGTGTTATACTTTAGTTCAAGCTCAGGAGAAACCCTCCGTTAAAGTCCTGAATTTAAGTTTAAAGAGTGATAAAAAAATACACATGTGTTATTCACGCTTGTATATCAGTAAGTTAATGTGATAAACTGATAAAAATCAAAATCAAGAGGTTCAATTATTAATGTGCTATGTTTATTTTGTTTTCTTGCTGCTTTTAGCAAGTCAGAGCTCGAGTAGCACACCAGAATTTCATTATGCATATTGGTGTAAGGAAGTAATAAAAAATAAAGCTAAAAGTTAGACAATATATGTATACGTGGACATTACACCGATATATACGTTGATATATCGACACATATTTTATTTCCATTTTTATTTTGACGGAAACAAACGAAACTTGACTGCAACATATGCATTTATAGCCTGGGTCCCATTATATGCACTTTAAGCTCGTTTTGGATTGACTCATGGCAAACTGCATTGCGATGAGCTGTCATCTTTGTATGGAGTGTTCGTCATTTCTGTTTTTTCACATGTATTTCGTCCTCGTAGTTCGTATCAGTGACAGCAGCCGCTCCGTGGTCATGGCACAGCACATTGTTCTTTTCTCGTTATCTGAGAGCTCGATCACCCGGCCATTCTAATCCCCAGCCATTTGCGGTGTGTCAACCCATCTGGCCCACACTTTGTTGCTTATTTGTTGTTTCTTTTCCTTAAGGTATCCAAAAAATTACCACCCAGTGTCAAAATATTAGGTTTTAGCTGAAAGGTTAATATAGGATGAAGATAGGTTCAAAATCACGATTTTAGCCCGTTCGACATCATGGCAGTAGTTATGTTCCACAGCGAGAACAGAGTCATAAAGTTTAAGTATAGAATTGAAAATGTTCAATACAGTAGTGAGCTGCATGAATTGAAGACTTAGCAGATTCTAGCAGTAACTAGCAATAACTAAAAAAAAACTAACTACTAATTAACGAGAAAACCACTACATATGGCTGCAATCCCCAGTAACGAAATCAGCCGCTAACATTAAAAAAAAACTTTTGCTTAGAATGACAGATTTCATAATGGTTGAGCAAGCAACTTCAACAAGATAAGAGAAAATCCCCTTAAAAAACTGCTAGATTAATCAGAGATAAAGGACAATATTTGCAGTTTCTAAATCTCGGAAGTTGGCGGCGAGTGCATCGTGGAAATTGACTGTGCTCCAGCGTACGTTCAGATCAACGTCAGTTTTCGGGATGAAACAAACGTCCTGAATGGAAGAGTGAGCTACCCTAGTTGGAGGGCATTGTTCCGTATTTTACGTCCAGTTACGCTTATGTCGTCTCGTGGTTCTAAACGTCTGTAAATATGCGCGAAAAATTGCAGACCATAAAAAATTCACATTGGCCCTTCTACTATAACGATAACGCCTGTGAGAGAAGAGAAAGCATCCAAAAATATTATGATTGGCCATTATTGTGCCTTCATTTATGGATTTTTTTTTGTGGTGTTGTATGCGTACGCGGACGTATCTATGACGAACGAGGGCGTTCCTTAACGACCGGCGACCAGCGATGATCCTCATTAGTTACACGAGGTGGTTGGTATTGATCGATCGCAACGAATCCATCTGGGTGTCGTTATCGTAATTGAACGACGCCATACACGCACACATTCCTTAACTGTTACCGTTACCATGAACGGAGTGGAATGTGATTAGATCGACGCGCACGGACGACGATGACGGTATTAGTTCCACTGTTTGGTTCACTGTTGTGTTGTTCGCTGACGTATGTTATCGTTGTCTTCGTGTTCCACCTTATTAGCGAAGTTCTTCGCTTCGCTGTGACACCATTTTGCTTCAAATCGTCATAGGTGCAAATGCGGTAGAGTTAACTTCTAAAACACTAACATAATGATTTTATTTCTCTTGTGGTATATAATTTCACTTGTGTTTTTTATGTTCGTTTTCTTGAAAATTCGTGTGCTTTGCATTTTTTCCTACATTTTTTGTGCATTTCGAATGACTTCTCAATGTTTGTTTCATCCAGACACTCATCTCAAATAATCCTGACAGCGTTGTGTATTTTAGGTGGGCTCATTTCAGAATTGCAGGATTTCGCAACTGCAGCTGTTGGAGTCACCATCCGTCTATGAGTAATCCAGTATTTTTTTTTGAAACGAAGTTTTCTCGTTTTACTGAGGCTGCTTCAACCTTCCATGGAATTCTTCGAAAAAAAAAACTTCTAGCGGGGCCGAACATCTACTTGTCAGCAGTGACTTTACTAATTGGAGTTGTTTTTAACGCTTCAATCCAAATCCATTAATCCAAGACGTAGGAGTGGACATAGTGTCAGGCGTTTTCGACTCCTGCATACGCAGATACTTTACACTTGTTATAACTTCTGTTATGTTGTTTCTCATCTATCTGTTTTTATTCTATCTTTATTTTTTTTGTTACTTCTCTCTTTATTTATTTCCTTTTTACGCGAAAGGGGCAATCTTGTGAAGTCGTATTTAGAGCTTTTTTGAGATTTTGCTGCAATGAATTTCGTTATTTGCCAGCCCAGATAACTACGTTGGGACGAAAGTTCGTTGTAGAAAGTAGCGCGCCGGAACGCCCGAAGCCGTACCTTCCGGGCCGTTTTTCATACCTCTGCCGCCAGGAGATCAACAGTGTTCAGGTGCCCGGTCATTCTGACCACTGCTTCACAGAGTTTGTTCGTTTCTGTCCATAAATCTGCTGTGCAACAGCTATGTTGTTGATTGCATCGGCATTGTGTCTCTTCTTTTTTCCAATTCCTTTTAGTGAATCAACGCTTTATCTTGACATGGTTATTTTTCGCAGTTATCTCTGTCTCTGGAAATAGAAAAACATTCGACTCGGTGACAAAGTGCGATAGCAGCGCTGCATGGTTATTGTTGTTCGTCAGTCGACGAATCGGTGTCGAATGACCTGCTCGTCGCAAACACACATTCGATTGTTTATCTTTTCCTTCTGGTTTCGTGTACATCTTCATTCGATTTTCTTAATATCAATTACTGCTCCCCTTAGATCAATCCTGGTCTCTTTTTACATGTTTAGTCACTAGCTCTGTTCACCGATAATTAGTTCATTTCTTCCAGATATTGTAAGCATCAGATGAACTGAACGAAACTCTTCAGAAATACTTTTGTAACTTATCTTCTACTTCATCCAGTCTTCCTAACTTTTTTCTTCTTCCAGGATTTCCTTCTATTTTCCGTCGACATCGGTGACATCCCCGGCAGCTCGAGCCTCAAGATGAACCATTGTCAAGAATTCATTCCTTCGAGCTCTCACCGTGAAGTAATACATTCTTGCTATCTGCCTGACTGTCACAAGAGCGAAAAATTGTGGGGAAATGTGAATTTTGCTAAGCTTTCTTTGTCGACAAACATGACCTCCACTCAAAAGTTCATCAAGAGTTCACTTGAGCGGAATATTTTTGCGCAGGGACATGGTGCAGCGTGAACAAGGGCGGCGGGAGTGGGGTAGGCAGGGTGGAGAGGCTGTCATCACATCGGAGAGACGTTTTTCTTATCTGTTCGAAAGTTGTCAATTTGCGTCGAATTGACGCTTATCTTTTCTTGAAGTTATGTGAATTCCATGCTGGGATGGTTCTTTGGATGAAAACGGGAATCTCTGCGAAGATAAGCGTCATAGTTGCTTTCTTATGAGTAGTGTCTGTAGTTCTTCATTGGAATTCGCTTCCCAACCGGAACATATTACAACCTTATTCGTTACTGTCTAACGCACCTGAAAAGTTTAACATACGTTTTCATGATATAATCATTCATGATATATACACTTTTATGGTCTAAGTGCGTACCGTTCTCCAATTACTATTACATCAACGCTCGAATTTTGTGATTGTACTTCCGTTTCTTCCTCTTCCTCTACAAATCTTATTTTCTTTTTTTTGAACTTTTCTGAAGTCTTCTTTACTCGTCGCTTTCTCCTTCGAAGTATCGCTTTTTGCTCGATTCGGAAAGAGGTTTTTCCCCTTTTTTCTTTGGAAAAGAGAAGATCCGCTTTGATTGGACACAGGAAGAAAGGAGGGAGATGAATTTGTAGACACACTTGCTTTGGGAGAGCGGTTCTGAGGAATGTATTTTCCTCAAAAGAAAGAGTTTTAATCGTTGCTTAGAGTTGGAATAGTCGAAACAGTTTCTGTTATATGTTCATGTCGCAAATAGACCTCTCTAGCCTTGCAGTTGTGCCTTCTTCCACTCCAAAAATTTATACAGAAGTTTGCTGTAAGTAAATTGCTATGTACGTCGAAATTTTCGGAAGGAAATATAGGACACCAACATATGCTGCGTATATTTCCTCCTTTGTTTGCTAGCAAAATCATGGAACGATGTTGAGATCCAAATCCCGAAGTACACCTGGTACCTTGTACGAGTAAGTTATATGAGAGATATAGAAGACGGTATTCTTATTCTATTCTTATTCTATTCTTGCTCTTGATTTTTAAATGTTTTTTCTTTGCGATTCTTTATTTATGCATCTGCATACATGCGATTCTTTTATTATTCATACTCTTTGTACGATCCGTAGATGTTCTTCATACTCCATTCCCTTTCCATGTTTAACCACATTATTTTTCTACACTTATCTTCTTCTTTTCCTAGACATTCTTTTTTTTAATTGCTGAATAGCTGAAAATAGGTAAGTAGGAAATTTTTCGACACTTGGGTCACTGACGTTGAATGAATAAAAATAAAAACAAAGATATCATCATCAAAAGCATCAAGATTGATAATCTCTTCGGAGGTACGAAAACCGCGCGCCTCCAGGCTAAACAAACTGCTCGTTACGTCCTGTGTACGTTTACTTAAACTAAACCTGAACGCAAATCCCACAGAAGTGATATCGTTTTACTCTTTAGGATTTTATTTCAGAGTGAAAAGTACACAAAACACTGTTCTTCATCAGTGACTGGATCGGCTTAGTGGTCCTTGTTATCTTTTCGTAATCCAAATTTAATTCGATTCCCTCAGGGCTTTTCCGCTGTGCAATCCAATATTTTGTCTCTGCTTCTGCCCTTAACATGACTGTCTTCGACTACGAGAGTTTTACTTCTGTACTTTCGCAGCTGCATCTCCTCATCTGGACATGGGCTTCGATGAAGTACGTGAGGGCGTACATAGTCCGATTCGCAGTCACTAGTTATGGTTGGGGTTAGTTGGCCACTTCCTTCTTTTTCAGTTCCCAAGGTCATTTGTTTTCCTTTTTGTTGTGATTTGTCTTCGGTTTCAGTTCGGCTATCAAGGCGGCTTTTTGACTTCTTCGGACTACATACTTGTCATCGCTTATCAATCATTTTCATTCTTTCCTTGAATTGTTTACTAAGAACGTAGCTTTTACGGCGAGTTCGATGTCTTTCTATCACCTTGTTTACTCACAGCATATCTGCATTCCGACCACTCCACTACACTTGGCATACCTGCGCGGGCCTGTACTATGGCCTTGAGAGGAACCTCTACGAGATGGAGGTACTCGAAAACTGCAGACGAAATCCTTTGATTACACGCTAGAGAAGTTAGCAACGACTGGTTGAAAATCGTCTACGAGAAAGAGTAGGTTGTCGCGGAATAATTAAATGAAAGTATCATGCTGGAGTTGGTTTCCTTTTATGCCTCTCCAAGGGATTCGTAATGAGATTACCCGAGTTTTTGTGAGCTTACCTCGTCGCCCGAGTTCGTCTTTCTTGTTTTTCACTGGCTCTAACAAAGATTCTAGAGTTAGTGTTTCCTGAAGTTTTGTTGTTTTTCTTAGCTTTTTTGCAATTTTGTTTACATCTTGTGGACTAGACTCAGGCCGAAGGATAGTAGCAAACTCGTACACTTCGCTTTTACGCCTACGCAAACCATCTGTATTTCTGCGTACTTGCGTGGCCGTGAACTTCCAATTTTACTCTACCACTTAATTTACGAAATATGAGATACTTGCCTTTCTTTTTAAGAGTATTTGATTTCTCTTTTATTACATTATATTTTTGTTCTTGTTCGTTCTACGTAATTTTTGTAATGATTGAGCTAAGTTATTAGATTTTTTTGTTCGCATTTGAAATTCCACAGGGAAATTCTCTTCAGGAGAGACACGATTTTCTGTTTTTTTTCACATTTTCGACACAACCATTTAACAAACGTTGGTGCCTTGAAGCTGTCATTTTTCTTTCGGAGAATTCTAGAATTCCTTTGTGTAATCGATTTTGATGCTTTTATTCTGTTGAATTCAACTTTAAAAAAGAGAATGTGATAATTATTTCAGAAACTGCAGTCGGTCGGTAATATGTGGAAGAGGTGAACAAACTTCATGAACTCCCTTGATATGAATTTTTATTGCATTTGCATCACCCTCTTATCAGCACAAAACCGTGTGCTTAATTTATTTTTAGCAAAGAGCGCATCTTATGATGACACTAGTGAAGCTGGGATTGAAATAATGCCTGCATAACGGTAGCTTTTGTATGGCGCTGTTTCGGAGCTACAAAATTACTTTTACATTCCAGAAAATATTTTTTTTAAAAGATGTATTCTGTTGGAGTATTGTTCTTCAACTCTCCAATAGTGCTCTACACACGGATTTATCAGTTTTGATTTCTCAGTAGCCATGTTTCAGTTGTTCGGAGTATTATTTCCTTATATCCATGTTCTCTATTTCTCTTGAAATTGTATCTGCACCATTTTCCTTGACTTTGGCAATTTGATCCACTTCGTGTCTGTTTTTGGTCTTCAACGTTTTTTCTTTTCAATTTGATATAAGAGAGACCTAAAAAGTGTTCAACATTCTCAGCGATTTCGTCCATAAACGAATTTGAATTCGAAGAAGAGTCGTTTCAGGACAAAATCGTGTACAAATAGGATATGTACGGATGAAGTTTGACATCGACGACTTCTTTCTGGTCTTGCTTTCTTGCACATACCAGGAAGTTTTCTGATTTTTAGAAAGGCCTTGGAATAACTGCAAATCAAATCCTCTCCAGTGAGCAAACTGCAAGATATCATCAGATTAAAATCTTTAAATCTATCCATTGTAACGGAGTTCTTTAGCAGGGCCCTCGCGAAGAAACTGCTAGAGATAGCGAAAATTTTTTAGGTCCTGCATGGAACAACGGGCATCGAAACGATCGTGCTATAAACTTCCATCGGTACACGCCCTAATGATCTATATTTTTTTGGAACGATTCTTGTTCGAACTTAAATTCGTCTATAATCGAATGTTTTGGGCGCGGCGTTCGACGATCGGCGTGGCTCGTTCGCGTTCATCAGTGAACGACCGGCGGTGCGACTCGTTCAGCGACGAAGGTTGTGCCGACCATCTCAATTACGGCGCGAATGAGCGCTTTTTCATCGCTGGCCGGAACGATCTCAACCCGCTTCGGTGGCCACTGTCTCTGAACATTCGCTGCCGTTTTTTTCACAACTATCATCGATGAGGCGCTGTGCATTTGGAGGACGCACGTCAAGATTCATTTTCTATCCAAGGATGTCTCTCTTAGTGTCGATGATTTCTCTCACAACTATTATTTGATGCCCCTGGTGATCCGAGAAAAACCAGCCGCGTACTATAGCGATGTTGTTTTCAGGAGAACGAACTCACTGTAAGAATTTCCTTCTCTAGAATTTTTCTGCTCTTCATGTAATGCTTTCCTACATTTCCAATTTTCTTGTATTTCTCTGCTATCAGTCCCTTCTGGGTAACCCGCATCAGAGTTGTAGTCTAGTTCTCCACTGCACTTAGCATCGTTCAGCGCTAGAGAGTTTTCTTAACGGTTCTTTTAGTCAATCAGTACTTGTATGCTCCTCAATCAGTTTCCGCTCGCACGTTTTTTCTCTTGATGGCAATTGAACCAACTTTCGCTACAAGACTAGTTAAACTTGTCCTCTTGTCGTGTTCGCCATCATCATAAATTCGGGAACAGTTGTATTTATTAAGTTGCGAAGCTCTTGTAGTTACTTCCTATTCTTTGCATAAACAGAAGTTTTTTCTCTGTTATTCAAAAACCAAACCAAAAAGTTTTCAAAAATACGCTTACAGTAAGGTTGGGTCTCTGGGTCGTTCACATAGTACACAAAAACGCAAGAGTTTCGGTTGTTGCATCCAGGTTTTAGTATTGGTTTCATAGATGAAATAGAATAAAATGCCCTGTTATAGAAGTAAAAACTTCTTTTCAGCAGAAAGTGACATCGGTGCATTTTGACCGTTCTCATGTAAAGAGCTTGTTCATATGAGCAATTCTTTACTTTTCGTTCAGTTGTCTGAGTTTTTTTTTTCGGAAAGGTAAAAATTCAGAGGGAATTCACAAGAAAGAAGCGGTCTGCATAATAAAAGGCCTGTAGAAGTAGTTCATTTGATTGTTTAATCATGATCATATTCTACATTATTTTTCGCGTCATATCTGTAATTCTCATGGAATTAGTATCATTATTTGTTTGTTCACTTCTTTGTTTAATTTATTTTATCCGTATATTGTACTTGGTGAATATTCACTTTTTTAAAATTTAAACTAGCCAGTGGAATTGCAATTTATGCGGAAAATCATCATTTTTTTCTAAATGGGGTTTGGGCCTTTTGCTCTCGACTGAGTATGGGATTATTCAGAAATCAGGTTCACTACGTTAAGCTTCACCGTAGCCTATTTGCATCACTCGGTACTCTTGTTCTTATACCGGTAAAGGTCAAACACCTAGACACTGTATTACTATTCTCACAAATTTTTCAATTCCCTGTATTTAAGAAGTCAACTTTTGATCTTGGAACACAACTTAATGTTGATGGAAATCAAAGTGTTTCGCTTTCAATGTTTGGCAGCACTTCCTCTAGTTGTTGCCAATGTGAAATGTCGAGAGTCGGTTCGGCTGGCATTTGCTGACGATCTCGAACCTCAGTCGGATCGACTGTGCTCGTCGTCGACCACACCCATTTCGCGTAGTTACCCTTTGGATCATTATGTCACCTAGTGGAATTTCTAGGATCACTCGATGATCTTTTTCTGTTATGCATTTTCTTGTCTCCATCTTTGGGTGCGTTTTGTTGCTCTTGCATCTACTATTCATCAGTAATTTCACACGTGGCGAACTCAGTCGCTGGTGAATCGAATAGAGTTTCAGTTGAATTGCGTTTTGCTCATTGAATTCCCAAGAAATTCCATATTCGAGTTATACGACATTAGCTATGTGTAAATTACCGGATATCAGAATATGGGGTATTCGAGATATGAACACCTGAGAAACACCGAGATTCAAGTCATTACTCTCGACTCATCGATGAACTCGAGAAGTGGGATGGCTCAAGCGTCGTAAATTTACGATTTGAAATTTGCTTGAAAAACGAGCTATTCGGAATATTCCCGAAATCCTGAAATCCTACGAGACATTTGATCCACATCTTACACAAAAACACTATTAACATGTCCAGCACCCACGGATTACTTGCGGTTTTTCGTCATGCGGGAAGGTGGAAGATCTAATGGTGGGTCGCACATTAAAAGTTGGCCTTTAAACTACTATGGGAGTTGTCGGCAGTTCTTTTTGAAATTAATGAAGCTATGGAGCACTACTATGAATCAGAGGTTTTACGACCTTTGTGAGCTAGGGAAATATGGAGAAATACAAATTTACACGTAATAAAAAGCGTGTCACTCCCGTGCGGCCCGTGAAATTGAACTTGAAATGCATCACCTTATCTATTTTTAAATGTACTTTTATTCATGTCTAGAATAAAATCCAAACATTCGAAAAAGAACAACGAGAATGTTTATATTTCGTATTGTCTTGTTGTTTCCTCTCAGATCATATGCGTAGTCTTAAAGAAGTCCTGTTTTACGCCACATGTTGTTTGTACAGGAACTGCCGAGAAATCGTGGAACATGTTCTGCGCGCAAATCATCGACACTCGCGTGGACGCATTAGCAGCAGCAGCTGCAGTTCATTCGGGAGGGTTCGTGTTTGTGTGCGCGCGTGTGTGGTCGACAGGGTGGCGAAATTCGGTCACCCAGTTCGTTTTTCAACGACATGATTTAGGGAACAAATATGATAGCGCTGACGCGATTTACGCCAATGTTCGGCCCTCATATTAGTGCGATTTCTTCAAGAGGAAGTCCTCTCGGAACGATTCGATGATTTTGATGTGGTCTTTTGAACATTATTCTTATACGGAGTTCTATTGAGTTTGTTTTTTTTTGTTCGCGTAAAGACTTCAATTTTCAGCTCATGCTGGTGTTCGTTTCACCATATTTTTTTCCAAGTAGTATCTTTGAATCAATCTAGAGATGTTTGGTTCTGATTGCTCATTTCTAAGGCTGAATATTTCAGTTGGCTTCTAAAAACGTCCACGATTAGGATCAGCGTTTTATATACTGGAAAAAAATAAGCGGTTTTTTTTCTACCACCTAACAAAATTTTTCAGTTGCTTTTTGGTGTCGCAATGATTTCACAAGAATTTCTTTTTTTGCATACCCTCTCAATGCCACTTTCATTCCTTTCATTCCTTGTGTTCTCGAAGTATTTTCACTTTCAAGAGTCTCACCTATACTTCACCTTGTTTTCTTGCGAAATCAATTTCATTTTTCGTGACTTTCTCACCTTTTTATTAATTATCATTACTTCTTATCATTTTCTCGTTCCGTCCCTCATAACAGCGGCAAGAATACTTAAGTTTTAGAATCAATATTGATATAAACGTTTTGTTTGGATGTACTCTTGAAGCCCTGCTGTTACGGAAATTGATGACAACACAGGTCGTTGGTTCTGTAGACGTTCACAGACAGATATTAGAAGTGTTGAAAAATGGACTAGTAGGATTACATAACTTATCTGTTGCTTATGTGTGTGATATAGATAATATAATATGTACACACTAAACTGTCATAGTCATACAATATTCTATGTTGCATGTCCTTTGGTGGTCATTTTGTGCTCGTGGTCATTTTTAATAGTTTCTAAATTGTCGTCATCTCGACGATGTATTACTTTCTGAAATAAAAGTTATTTGCTTTGTTTTTCCAATCAAATTCAATACTTTGTCTTCTTCTCCTAACAACTATGTGCCGATTTATCCGTTTGATTATATGAGTGGGGTGTAGCTAAATCAATTTGCTTCATGAGCTAGCGGAATACTTTTTCATTTTCTTGTAAAAATAAACGTTCTTGTGTTTTTCCTTCTATTTCGAACTGTTCCTAACTACTCCCCTCTTTTTTCTATTCATTGTTATTTTTTAAAACAAATATATCGTTCTCTTGCTTGCCCGCTTCTTTTCGGATAAAAAAAGGTGTCTTTTTATAGGTCTTTTGTTCATGCTTTTGCTCAATTTTCGCATAAACTTTACATTTCCCTAATTGTATATTCTTGCCGATTCCTATCCTTCAATCATATCATTTCCTCAATTCCGTTTTTTCACAGTGTCGATCGATATTATTCTTTTTTTCCGAAATCCGACCGGGTTCCGGTAAATTATGAACGTAATTGCAGACGACGCGCTTATCATTGCACCTGGAACGGCAGATGAAGAAGCTGAAGCGACGTCTGAGTGCGGCGTTCCGTGGCGGTGGTTCGCAACAGAACGTCGAACTATGCGGAGCGAATGGTCTGACGAATGGAGTCCATCACATTCATACGGCTTCCTACGGACTTTTCGCAGCAGCAGCTCCCAATCGAGCGTGGAGTTTGTCGGATTCGATGAATCACCTCGCGGATAGGTTTGTCGACTATGTTTGCATTATGTTTGAAGTGCCGCATTTTGAAAATGCAAGATTCGGTGGATTTTGACAACTTGTGTTCTCATGTGCAGCGTGCTTCAGGGGAAAGAGAATTTGTCCTCAAAAATCTTCAAAAAGCACTATAAAAAGAGTTGAAGGTCACAAAGGCTGAGTCTTTTAAAACGTAACTACTTGATTTATAAGGAATTTTTGGGTTTGTTTCTGGATGAGTGGAGTTGTGATGGATCCAATTTTTCTATTTGTTTCCTTTTTCTTCAAATTATTCCACTTCCTAACCTTTTTCTTCAGCTCGGATTTCTTATTTCTAGATACTGAAGTAAAGTTGAGGAAAAAATTAGAACTGTTTTAGTCTGCAACAATGTGGGCGCAAATTTGTACGATTTCTTTGCTTGAGTTCTTAAACCACACGAGTAATATATTCTTTTTGATTTTTTCAAATAAAGAAAAGATGTGAGGTATCGTGCGGAGCAGAGAAGATCGTGTTTATTTTCGCTGAGGCGACTGCATTGAACGATCTGACGGGTTGGAGGACAGGGGAAATGTGTGCTAGGGAAAGAAGATACTCGAGTAAACATGCGGCGTGTATAAAAAAAGAACAGTGGAGGAAAGAAGGAGGCGATTTTAGTGATAAATAAGCAAGATGAGAATATACTATATTGTAGGGATTTGTAACCTCAATGTTTGATACGTTTATCTTATCGTAATTGCTCATGCAGAATAGAGTGGGGGATAGTTCGTGGTAATTTGTCTTTTCTTGTGTTCTTGTGATCTCCAAGATATCAAGCATCTTAAATGCCGCGGAAATGCTTGAAAAAAATGGAAGGATCCTCTACGAATTAGCTCTTTTCATAGCATTATTTTAACGTGCAACTCATAAGCTGCACATAGTATATGAAGCTCAATGAACAGCACAATGTGGGCGTAAATGATAGTTTCATTTTTTTAACGACTTCTTCATCTATAATCTTCACAGGTTTTGCTTGAGTTTTGAATTAAGGATAAGCTCACTCTCAATGAAGAAAACCGACAACTGCGTCAGTATTTTCTTCATTCACTTGAAAACAGTGCCAAACCAGTTGTGTGACCGTGAAGTTACAGTTCGAATTATGAGAAGACCATGAACCATATTTTTACTGCCGATTTTATCTTTCTTATTAAGGACATGATCCAGAATCCAAGATGGGAATCTCTTTGAATTTTGACAGGTTACATTTATCAAATATGCAATGATGTAACGTAACATATTCCCCGCGTTCGATTTCCATTGAAACATTGAGCGATTTGTGCAGCTTTGTTTGGTTACAGCAGAACACGAGGTTGATATGATCCTTTTAGGCTCACGTTTCGGAGAGTTTACCTTCTGCACGGCTTTATTATATAGAGACAGCTGCAATTTATCCAACGATTACCCGAGCAACGCACGCAAGTTTCTATACCCACTTTATTGAAAAGAGGGTTCAAAAACTTCCGCAAAGACAGTCGTTTGGCCTGATAAATTGTGATTGATTTCACTTTTTCAAATTATGAAGAAAAAGTAGTTGACGGCAAACCAGCCTTATTAAGACCATATCAAACGGATTCGGTTGTGGATGTTGAACTCTCATGCATCTTCAATGTCCCTTAGGTTGGCTTAAAAGAATATGAAGTAGTACAAGTGGAGCTGTGAAGTGATTATTTGGCAAACTTAAGGTCATTCGCTTCGATTTTTTTCTCGTAAATATTGCACTCCTTTGGACGGAATTTCTTCTGTTAATGCAAGTTTCTTTCACTTTCTTTGATTAGGAGGAATTTTCAAGTTGTTAAAATCCTAAAAAACGTTATACGATACAACATTTTGGTGTGTGTTTAGGATCTAGTTTCCAACAGTTCTTCATTATCGATGTCCCATTCTACACTTCTTGGAAAATAACCTGTTTTCACTACTTTTGTGGGGTTTGAACTAGGTTTTCGAGGGTTGTCCCATCCTTTTAGAATCATACTGCGATCCCCTTCCTTTCAATCCATTCAGAACTGAAAGAGATGCTCACAAAACTCGTATTGCAGTCGTATGATAAAGAAAAACTAAAAAAAAAGGAGAACGTCATGGGTCCATGAACGGCGACATTTCCGCTGATTGATTGCACTATCACACTTCCGCGAGCGAAATCTATGGATATAACGTTCGTAAAGTTCTTGTGCGTTTTTATATTTTGGAAGAGTAGCACTTGTATCCTTTAGCTGTGGATTTTGGAAAGAAATATTCTTATTCCTTGCCCACTAAGAAAATCACAGACTGAAGACCATGTGATGACAGATTCAGTGTCGGAAGAGAAGTCATTCCAGACTGACTCCAGGAAAGCAGTTGCTCCTAAGGTGGTATGAGCGAACGATTTTTCAGAGCAAGAACTTTCGCGTAGTTTCGGAGTCAGTGATTTCACCTCAGTAAATGACCGGAATACTTTTTTATAGGCTGCTTAGCTTAGCTATCATATTGCCTTGGTTTAACTGGGATGAAGTGAGGCTCTCTTCAAACCACATGAACTGCAGTTTACCGCTTTGTTATAACTTCTTTCCACGATGACTTTCTAAAATATCTTTGAATATAATCTATATATATACATATATATATATATACATATATATACATATATATATATATATATATATATATATATATATATATATATATATATATATATATATATAGAGAGAGAGAGAGAGAATAGCAACTTGAAACTGAATGAAGTTTGTGATATATGGAGTGTGTTTTCCCTAATATTCCCTTCATTTTTCTGAAGACGATCTGGTACTTCTGAGTGGCACTTCACGTCACCTTTAATGCGCCCAGCCTTCAAAAAAGGTTTCCGTTTAGATGGTTATTTGATATTGCTGTGAACGATGTGTCAGTAATAGTTGCTTGTAGATATAAACATGCATTTATGAAAAGCTAGTACTCAGAAAAGTTCCTTTTTGAGAAGTCCTTGTATTCAGCAAAGAAAAAGTCTATAAGTATAGCAAGAATATTGCAATGGTACTTGTTTTATTGTTTCTTGTTCCAGTGGGTTTTAAAAACCTTAAAATTATTATCAGTGAGCTCGACTTTGCTTAATTTGTTCGATAAATAAGATAAATAATTCTAAACTGAAGATTTCATTTACTAATAAAATAAGGATCTTGGAGGCAATAGTTGGACGGGTCGAGAGTGTCAAATTCAACTTTTTCAGTGCGATTGGAAATAAGGAAGTGGATAAAAGAAGCAAATCAAACCAGGAGAATGATTATTTGCTGGAAAACCACATCCAACGTCATTTTTCCAAATAATAGTCATCAGAGCCCATATCCAGTATATTTGTTCATAGGAATATTAACAAAATGGAAACGAAACTATCAGTGACATCTTCCTCCAGTCGTGCTGGCCGTAATATTTGGTTGGTTTGCCGACGTAAGCTCGATGAAACAGCACTTTGCTGCGGGACCTAGCTGTTTGTTGCAGAAAGACATATACAAATTTATATATATATATATATATATATATATATATACGCAAACAGGAATCTGAGTATACACCTTGGGAGCGTACGAGCTATATAACTTGTATTGTTGCATGGAAGCAAAAATTAGTAGTCTAACACACTGCCAGTCAAATGCCTAGAGAAACTGTTAAGCTACAAACATCCGTTTCGTAATGCGTAACTAACGTAACTGCCCATCACTACCAAGTGAACTCCAACAAGCCACTCTGTCCAGACTGCTGCGACATCTGCATGCGGCGTTTGCTGCATTGCAGGAAACGCACATCAGAGGACGGCCCATCACCAGTATTGAAAGCTACATTATATGCTTTGGGTATACTGATGAGAAGAGGAAGTAGCTGTGAGGAACGACTACAATAACTCGTTGGAGGAATTTGATCAGGAAGCGCCTTTATACGACTGCGGGATCGCAGAGGACAGAAGCTCTGGATCGTGAGCGCTCAGGCACCTACGGAGACCGCTGAAGACTCTCATAAGGAAGTTTTTCTTTATTATTAACTCAACACGCTGACACGCAGGCAGCAGGCGGTTATTATCGGAACAGATACGAATGCAAAGATTGGTCTCGAACAACAGTCTGATGTGCTTGGAAAATGGTATTATCCCGCGAAGCAAAAGTCGGATAACGTCTGATGGATCTTTCTGGGCTGACAAGTCCCGTCATTGCATCGTCGTTTAAGGGGAATTACCGACGCCATCAGCTTAGATGGCAAGGGACAACCTCTTTAACCCCAAAAAGGCACCGCCTGCAGAAATTGACAATTCTTAAACTACAGCTTGACTACGTTTTGACAAAGAGCATCCTCATGTCGGATATCCGAAAAGCTACAGCTGTGTGGAACATCGTATTCGATGGCGGAAATTCACCTCTGCATCTGCATCGTATTCGATTCCGGCCAGACCTGTTCTTCTCAGCTTGAACTTAAGGTTGCAGAAAAGAAGTCGAGGAGTTCGACCTCAACCGAAGATCTACGTGACAGGTTTTAAGGACGAGGAATGTAGAAAGAAATTCTGCCAACAAGGGTCGATAAATATTGGAGTGGGAACCAAGAAGAAGGTTAAGGACGCCGACTCTTTCACTAGTTGTATTGGGGGTGCTTTAAAGAAGACGCTTCCGGTTTTGATGCCGAGAAAGAAATTCACCTCTGTATCTGCAGAGACTAGATCCACACACAATTCTATGCGTCGCCCGCGCTACTAGCGACCACAACCAGGAGAAACGTTACGAGAGTTACGTCGTCAGCTGAAGAGTGATCGCGAGAAGGAATGGACGTCAGCAGCGAAGGAGTTTGGGAGGGCGAGACCCCGAAGAAAACCTATTCCCTGCTATGACAATATAGCGGCAAAATTAAGAGATGCACACCTGTCCTAAGCAGGGTCAACAGAAAGGGAGAGCGGGGAGGCAATCCTATCTATCTGGAGGGAACATTTCAACATCTTGTTGAATCGACAGGCGCCGTCAATCTTTGAGCTCGAGTATGTCTAATGAACAACGTACATGGTCAGCGTGTAACCACCGAGTCAGAGGTTCTGGTGTGTATCCAAAAACTGGAGAATGGAAGCGACGGAATTAGCACAGTGTAATCTCGTCCTCCTTCGGATGGCAATCCTAGAATCCGTTCGACACAGATTGACGAAAGGATGCCTGATTCGTGAAGACACGCTATCATAATTCCCCTTCACAGGAAGCTATCCATCACGGAATCCAGGAATTACCGAAAAAATAATTGCTGCGTCTAATATAAAAGGTTTTGGGGCGGTTATCCTGGACCAACTTTTTAAACGTCGCGAAGAAATCACCCATGATGAACAAGCCGACTTTTGCCCTTGTCGATCTACGATTGACCACATGTTCATTATTAGGAGAGTGACCGAAATGTGGCAGCGTCACTTGAAGCCTGTGTAGTCAGCCTTCGAAGCCACTTTCGACTGTCACCGAGGCCGCCCTTTCAACGCCCATCCCATATCCCAAGGTGGTGATCTTGGAAAAAAGATTCTGGCACCGTTTCCCAGAATATGAATACTTTATGATGCATTGTAAAAGAGGACACATAATAAGGTCATTGAAAATATTGAAAAAAAAAATTAATATGAATGGGCTATGGGCTTTCTAGAACATTCACCATTTCTGAACGAAACTATGCAAAGCTGAGGAATTCGCTATAAATTTGGTTTTGGTTGGAAGAAACGATTCGTTTTTGCCTGTTGATTTCGAGTTTCGATTTTGAGTCTCATTTGTTTTGCTCAGGTGTTTTTCTTTTCGAAGAATTCGTTCCAGTCGAATTCATCTCGTATTCGCTGTGAACTAATCGATTAATTTCATCAATGCACAGAAATTTACTTATTGTTTCCATCATCTTCTTTTCGATTTGAAGGAATTGTAAATTTATTTCTTAAATTTTATACTTTTCATTATTTTACTCAAGGTTACATGAATTTGAAATTTTCGTTTTGCGAAACTCCAGGGAAATCTTCTTTTCTAATTTTTTTTTTCGATTTTTCTTCTCGTGGGAAAGATCAACCCTACAACTCCACATGAAAATCGTCCATTCTTTTTGTATGCGGGATATCAATATCTTAGCATGGATTCTAGATGTAAATGGCACATGTGTTCAAAGCTTGTACGTCGGCGTTCTATGAGCTCCTGATCGGCTGAAATTTGCATTTTACATGTACAGCGCTTCTTCGTCCTTGGAACGATTTTTTTTCGAAAGAGCGCTCCGTCGAACTGTTCTAGCCGTTAAAATACCTAGCTGTTTCCAGGCTGGCTGTAGAAGGTGTGATTGTGGAAGAGTGCGATCCGACCGCTGCAGTACTCCGACACCCGTACCATAGGTATCATCGCGCGCCACAATCACGAGCCGCCAGTATGTACAATCCACGGGTTTACTCCGGATACTACGGATCTCATGCTTGTAAGTACTTACGTATATTATTTTGATGTTGTTTTCCTTGCTTCGAGTGTTATGTCGGCTATTATTTTCGAAGTTTTCGAAAGCGCCTGAATTTTGATGGGTATGATAACAGCTGCTGAAGAGTTTAAGAAGGATAAAAGTATCCCGACTACTGTTTTGTCAAAGCCAATGCTAGCTGGGGTTAGAGTTACTTCCAAGCCATTTTCCCACAAATAATTAGATACAAGCGTAGTTAGCTTTCTTTTGAAAAAAAAAGACTGAAAAGGTTTATGAATTCTTATTTTTGCTAATTTTAGCTTCGATAACCCAGCCTTTTCATCTGGTTCTGGAGACATTTTTAAGATCGATCTAAGCTCTCGGTCAAGGACAAAAACGTTCACTGATTTTATCATGTTGTGGTATGCGGTCATAGGAACTCTTATACATACATCCCTATTATTTATACAAGTTTACTTAAATACGGAGAATGTCATACTTTCGATCTTAAGATCAGTTTTAAAACTTCTGATATTTCATACTTGAGTTGATTCGAGGTCGAGTGATCCCTTCTATTTATGATAAGTGGTAACTGATTTTGATCGAAAGAATATCCCCGTCTTCCGCTTGATTAGTTACAATTTGGAGCCCTTCAGCTCTGAGCTCTTTCGTTCTTGCGAACGTTTGCAGTGGTTTGGCGGAGGGTTAAACAGTGTGTGTTTTTGACTTTGAAACATATGACCCTCTGAAGAACTGCATACCTTGAAGCGTCACGTAGCCTGGTCAGATTTATTGTATTCTAATTTTAGGACCCATCCTTGTTAGTTCCTTCACCTCCCCCTCAAAATAAAGTACCGTTGTTCTGCTCCTTTTCTGCTCCTTTCTTTCATTTTTCTGCAGTTTTACTTCTATTTTATCTCTCTATCGTAGGGTTACTCGTAGCACCTTCGATCGCTCGTACTTTTTAACTCGATGATTTATCACCCTACTTTGACAAATTAGCCAATCAAGGTCAGCTGCCTCCCACACGCACACTTTTCCTCTGAGGAATTATCTACTTCCGAGGTTGCACTGCTTGGACCGTCGAGGCTGATCGCTCACTTCGACATTGACAAATGAATTGAGATTTCCGAGTTTTTTTTATTGTTTTACTGTTTTACAACTATAGTGCTACCAGTAGTATTCCTAGTTGTTACAACGAGAAAAAAGCCACGCACTTTTTGGGTAATTTTTCAACAAATTCAGCATGTATCACCCAAAGACATTAATTATTGGATGTCATAGTTGGGATAGGATAGGTAGGAGTTTTCAGATGAACCAGATATTCGCCTAGAAGCGTGGGAATTTTTGGTTCATCGTTATCGTGTTTCATTGTTTCTCTGTTGTGAGACAGTTAAGGACACCCATCGTCAACGTGGTGTTTTACCAGTGGACGATTTCTATATTGCATAGGTGCAACTGCTACCAGGAAGCAGGTAATGTGCGTTCGCTACATTCAACTTTTTTTCAACCAATGAACAAAACTGATGACGATGAATTTCGATCTGGTAATTGTGCCATTTTTGGGTCTCTTCAGAGTACAGTTTGCAACTTCTAGGATTTTTTTCTTGTTCTTGAATAGATGTTGATCAGAAAGTTGTTTGATACATAGAGACTGTACCCTAGAAAATTTTGTTGTTTAAACGCTAGAAAATCGTGAGATCATTAGCAGAAGTGCAGTAGTTAGCGTGAATTTTCAAGAAGCGTTCCAAAAAGCGTATTTCTTCCTTTGTTACGGAAGTTCGAAGCTTTGCACAACATCCCTTAGATTTTTTTTTCTTTCAAAAGAAAACCCCCTTATATTTAAATCACGTAGGCGTGTAAAAGCTCTGTTATTTCTTTTCTAGACCGCCATTCACTACCCACTTAAATGCGTAGTTTTGCATATGATGATGGTGGATTTGGACTTAAACGCTGCTTTCCATCTATAATTGCCAAATAGCTTCCGCCATTGTTGCCAGCATATTCCATGTCTCCGAGCAGGTGCAATAATGAGTGTTGTTTTGGGCAAGAACAGCAGGCTTTCATAAGTAAACCTTTGTAAGCGCTGCGAGTGCTTAGCAGAACAACAATCTGTTGCTTCCACCTAAAGTCTTGGGGTGCATTGGAACGTGGAAAATCCGGCATTAAGGGCTAAGCCTATTGCTTCGCGTGTGTTTGAGCCGACCCAATCAATCACACAAGCACTGAAAACGGCTGAGGAACACTAAGTCGGATTCCAGTTCCTAAATATGGGAACCATGGAAACCCTTGATTCATACGGTCATAAAAATGAAGATTAGCGGAAAGTACATCAATGCGGCAGATGTCACTAGCGTTTGTCGCCGTGTTGACGAAGCGAATACGAAAAAAATTTACAGTTTTGTTTACGTTATTGTTTCACGAGATATCATACGTTCATGAAAGTCCACCTACAATAACCAGATAAATCTGGGAAGATCACTTGCAGCGCGCTTTTTTCAATATATCATCGGTTCTGAAAAAAAGCCAAATTTTCCGCTAAGCTGAGCTTTGCATTTATGTTCGCATCCTTGCTACTTCCCGCGACAATATCAAATAAATTAAACAAATTTGGATAATATAGGCGTGTTTTTAGTCGTTTAATTTCATTTGGAGAATGACTTCATAATTAGTGAAAATCTGTACCTTCTATTGCATTTTTCTTGCTTGATTTTAGCTGTGATATTCTCTTTTGCATAAGTGGGATGCTCACCCGACTGCTGTGATTTTTTTTAGATTTCTCAGTTACTTATTTTGTCTAAGTTCTCCTATTCGCTCTTCACGAATTTGCTGATTATCAAAGGTGCGTTTCTCCGATGTTTGAAAATAAAACGCGAGATGTACTGGTCTATTTTGACCAGAGTAATGTGGTAAATTTCTGAAATTTAGTTTTGATTTTCGAAATTTGATTTGATTGTTTGCAACATTATCGAAGTGGTTGTCGTGAATCCCATAATTTCAAGTGTACATGCATGTTTACCCGACATGTAAACGAAAAACTGAAAGGACTGCATAGGCCGGTTTTCGTTACGTGGTTTTGAAATAGTGTAGACAGGAAGAGAATGTAAATACAGAGCCGTTTCAGAGCCCCCACCACCAAGAAATGCACATAATGTTTGGAAATTAAAAGCTGGAGTGCTGGAAATGCTGGGAATGAGATGTGAACATACCATATGATAGAAATAAGACTTTGCAGATATCTGAGATACTCACGGTGTCTAGTTCGCTTCACGAAGCTTGGATAAGAATTGGGTGTAGTTCAAGAGTATTAGCATGATTTCGCTCAATTCTGAATCCAAACAAGGGCGTGAGAAAGGGCCTTCTTTGTTCTAATTCTCTCTTGCGATGCAACTTGTTAGGTGATACAACGGGAGCTACTCCATCGTCATCTTATGTCGTTAGTCCAATTGATGCCACTCAAACAAACACCAGAAACTGCCTTAAATGCACAGTTTTTTGTTTGTGGATTGCCATCGTTCTACTACCTGTAACAAGTTGCATCTTCGGGGACAGGGTACAACCAAAGCTATTTTGCATGTCACCCTTCCTGTACTACTCGGGCGAATTATGCAGGGTCACTCATAAGACCCCAACACTGTCAATTTTGCGACACTCTAGCTTTAACAGTGCCATGAAAATACGTTTTCGTCGTATAATTCGGAAGGAAATCGCCAGGCAGTGAATCGAATCAATTGGTTGAAAGCAACAAGGTTTCACGTACATTCCGATATGGGATTCTGTTCAGCGTATCTGGCATCGAAGATGTCTGCTAGGAAAGAAAGCCTTGCTGTTTCATCTCAAACTTGAGATCACATCCGGAATGGTCATTAACTAGCAGTTGCCCTAACATCATGGCAACATCATGGTCGTGGCATTCCCTACAAGTGAACACTACTCTTTCAAACGTTCTTCCCATAGTTTTTGAACATTTTTTATGGGATTGTGACCTCTACAATGACGGAGTACTGGGAAAGTTTTGTTTCCAAGTATCACTGTGAGTAAACAAAACATGAAACACATGGTAAAGGAATATTTGATGCATAGTTATATAGTCTCCTTCGTATTGATTTGAAGGGTCTATAGCAGCAAAATTTTGCATAGCTCATTTGGGGGACCACAATTGGGACGCTTTCTTCAATGTTTTATTGGAACTTATTCATTAAATACGGCTACGTCATTGACAAAAGATTGTGACAGGTTCTTTGGGTTTTTGAAGCCTGGTGAGATATCCATCCACACATTAACCATTGATTTTAACACCTGTTACGACACTTTTTCTTAGTTTATTGTGCGAATTTCTACTTTATATCCTAAATTTTGGGCCAATTAATCAGTATTCGGTTGCTATATTTGCCTGTTTGACCGTCGCAGCAAATCGCATACGTTCTCTGCACTCTCTCTATTACTCTAATCGAACGCGCATCGGTGTCCTCAGGGTAAACATTAACAAGAGCTCCTAAATATTCTTTGTTGTGGAAAACACCCTCTCGCTGAGATTTTGCGTTTGCATAAAGAAGTAAAGACCCTAGTCCCTAATTCCCAAATTATCTTAATATTCAGTAGTCGGTTAGCCGCACGCCAACCAAAGTGGATCGTCTAGGTAGAGGCAGAACGATCCATCTTTTCAACTTTAGCTTCTATCTTGTTCACTGGGATGTTTTGAAACGGATTTCATCCAATATTCTTGGTCAAGGCACGATACTTTTTCGAAAGAATAGATTTCCTTTCTTTTGTAACTGTTTTAGAAAGACTGACTGCAGAGAAATGGGTGTTAGTAAGATAACCAGAACGTATGGTTTCGGATCAGATTAGTTGCACTAGTGAGTTCAAGCATTTATACTACTTCAAGATTTAACTCCAAAAATTCGGATCCGAAGTATTGACTATTTGTGGAGAATAAAATGTTGGGTTTGTCTTATAGTAGAAACGCTTTTACGCAGTTGTTTAATTTTATTTATTTATTTTTTGTTTAATTTCATCGCTTATGTTCACATGAAGACGTGCTTTTGGGTCGCGTGTATATTTTGGATAAGCACCCATGACTTTAGTATTGACAGCATCTGTGTGTCTGTGGTCCTCTTCATCTGCGAGTAATCAGTCAAAGTGAGGAAAACTCGTTGCAAGCTAGTCGATCAAATGAGTAATGAAAGTTACTGAAGCGTTTGGCAATTGGATTGTACTCTAAGCGTACTTTGGATTCTGAGGCTTCTGCTGCTACAAGCCTTGAATGGAACTTCTGCGCGTATTCTTTGCTTCGTCCTCTCATCCTTTATTTCTGGAATGTTGACATTTACTTTTGATTCCTGAGAATTTCGCTCAATGGGGAACACTGACGCTGAAGGTGGACGACGCAGAGGTTTATTAGAAGCTAGGCATTGCGGCTTACGATGTCGGTAATGTCAACGGGTGTGGGCTGTCGTAAATATTGTCAGATACGGTAATGAAAGACAGGTAATATATATGGAACCAAAGCAGGTGAAACTTGCAGCATAATGCCAATGAGAAATTCTTGATTTTTCACGTATCTGTCATTTTGCTTTTTGAATTTGCAACGTTTTAACTCTATTTTTTTTTTGCATTTACCTATCCATTTTTTAAAATTTTCATTTACGGTACACCTGCTACGGTGATACTACGGTGACATGCAGCAAAAAAAAACTAATTTAAGGTTCTCTATGTATGTAAAATATGCGAAATTGAACAGAATATTTCAAGCTAGTAGGATTAGAGGAGCTATTATCGTGGAAAGTTTCTTCTTTGAGTGCTTTCAGCGTTTCATGATAATGTTTCATGTGAGAAGCAAACAAAAAAGAAAAATCGGTTGTAATAAATGTAAAGTCAGGTGTTATGCAAATGTCGTTCTTAAACATTGCTAACCCCGTTTCTTAAGCAATTCCTCAATCGCTTGTCTTCATTTGCTTGGAAACTTTCAGATTGTGTTACCAAAAGTTCTGTTAACGTGAGTAAAAGTGATCTTGTATGTTTTTCTTTATCTTTTGTTTTTATTGCTCTTTTTATTACCTTATTTCTTCATATGGTTGTTTCCAAGCGAATAGCAAGCGAAAGGAGTTGAAATATAAGAACTTATTAACCAGGTAGCAGGTCAAACTATGAGCAAAAAATGAGTAGAAGTAGAAATGATTACTGAAATCGCCGAAGTTTTTCGCATTTTTTGAATTTGTGTAATTTTGTCATTCTTAGTTTCAATTACTGAAAGGAAATGAAATAGAGGGCGAGGATATTGTGTATAGTTATCATCCGAGCCTGTATAATTTGGTTTCGTATGTTATCGTTGAACGATACTTAAAAACTCGCATAAATTTCCTGCTGGTCGTGTGTTGGTAGCGATGAACTAGTATTACTACCACGTAGCCGAAGTTGTCATTTTTTTTAAGATTTTAGTAATAAAGCTGGTGTTCTATATGAGTTTTATTTCGAGTTTTTAGGTAATTTAGCTTACGACTGAATAGGGTATTTTGTTATGAAATTCTTCTTTGATTTCAGATTATAACGAAGTTAATGAGGTTTCCGTGTTTTTGTTCAGGGGCTATCATCTTCAGATTCTCGACTATCGGTGTCTCTACGATTTTCTTGTGAATGCTCTTGGTTGAGAACGAGTGGAGACCCACTAAATGTCATAAGAGATCAATTTCTCATGCTTATGTCTCTTTGTGGCAGTTTGCTGGCTGCATCATAAGCTTTAAAACCGCTTTCGTCTTGAAATCCGCGTTTTTTTTCTGATTATCCAATCCTATCCCCGAGCTCTTCGCAAAATATGCACAAATACGCTTTTTGAGAATCTTCCTTGCCCTTTTTGAAAGGCTAGAATTTCTGGAGAGCTCTTAATGGAAGCCTTTGGAGAAAAGACATCATTTGATCTCGAATGACAGCGGAATTTCCGGGCTAAGAGCATCTCCACATCGATGTTATCCTCTCATCTTGAAGCTCCCAAAGCTACCGACCTCGATCTTGGATTCGAGCCACATGTCGTCGGCCAGATGTTATTATCTCATTTGTGTGAAAGAGCCAGTGCGGGAAATCGCGCGCTCTATCGGCGAAGAGCGCTGCGATTACGTTGGGCGACACCGGTTATATGTAACGTCAAGTGGGCTGTACAGTATGTACCGAGCGATAATGAGTCGTGTTAGTCGCCTAGTTGACGTGGAAAAAGCAGGGAACAGTCTGGATCCATCTTGAGAGAAATGGGATTTTTTGGGGCATAGCATCAAATAGTCTATAAGAGGATGATTACGCTCTGGATGAGAAGTCATGCCTCGAACTGTGAGTAGTTTTTGGTTCCATCTTCATTTAGTTTTCTTCCGGTTCAACATCTATAAACGAAGGAATGATGGAAGCTTCCGAAATTTCGTCTTCAAGAACGGAATTCACAGCTTTTCTGGCTAATAAGGCTTCCCCCTTCTTGTAGCTCTTAGAAAACTTTGAAAAAGGCTGTTCGCACCTTATTTCAAGGACTATACAGTAAAATAGTGGAGTGGCTGAAAATGTTGGAAGATAAGGGATTTTTTGCTTGAGAAAGCCCCTCTGATCTCCTTCGTGTACGACTTTTTTCACCAATGGCACGAATCAATCCAGGGCAATCTCTTAGGTTCACATTTTGTTGTTATAACGAATGTTCAAGTACTTGGTATTTGCAGAATAGAATGAGTTCTGCAGGTTAGGAGCATAAATATGGGAGTTTTCTTTAGCTTCGAAGTAAAATGGAAGATTGATCTATTTCTTTGGCTAAATAGAATTCTTCAATTACGAGAATCGTGAAATATTTTTTGCCCACAATTTCTTGTTTTGCACCTTCATGTCAGTCTGTTACTTCTACTTTTTTCTTCAAAAACAGAATGCTCTGGAGAGTCCTATATTTAATTAATTAGAGTTCCTTTGTGCCTCTCGATTTTTTTTTGCGAAAATCCCCAGTACCTTGTTAGGCTTCTTCGTTCAATACTACCGTTTATCCACATCGGAATATTACTTCTAAGTTTAGTACCTATTTCTACTTGAAAATAAAACCCTGATATATGGGTTTGTAAGATTTTGCATTCTCTGAACTTTTGCTAGCATTTTTTTATTTTTACAACGTTCATTAAGTTAAGGTACTTTTCAAGAAATGCGAAAGTCGACGTTCATGGTAGTAAAGCTATGTATATTCTCATTACGTGATGCGATCCACTTTTATGGTGTGATAGTACTGTGAAACTCACTAAAAAATCTTGCTAGATCCGGATTAGAAGTTGTTTTATTTGCCTAGATGCGTTTCGACAGACTTATGTTGGAGTAATGTACTGGCTGAGCAAGTTTTTCTAGTTTTGAACGTAGTTATTTAAATGTTTTTGCTAACAACTCCGATCGGTTTGAGCGCAGCACGTAGTGGAGTGGCGGATATGCAATAAGGGGGTGAGACATGCTGTGAGGCAAACCCCGTTTTCTCTGTTCTGTACGTTCGCAGCCCTAGGGGGTGCGAGGCACATAATTAGCCGTCGGTTGCGCGCTGGCGCTCTTCGCCCGCCTCCTCGCCTCCTACTAGTGTTGAGGGTAGGCGGAGCGATCAATAGAGGAGTGTCCAGAGTGTGTGTCTCTGTGCCGATGGTTGAATGGCTGTAGAGAGCTGAGCTGAGCTATACTAAGTTGCCATGTCGAAGCTGTCCAAATCGGCGACGTTTCACGACTTTTCTGAATCGCCCACATCACGCGAACATGCGATGCGCGACACGGTGGCCGATCACGGCGGCGACGACGACGAGGAAGACGACTCGGCCGCCGATGACCTGGATGCGGTGGCGCAACGTGCCGCCGCCGTTCGACGTAACCACCACGTCACGAAGTCTGCGTCCGCCACGTCGTCGTTTGCCAACTGGCTGAGTCTGTTCGTCTCGAAAAAACGAACTCATCGGTCGTTTATTCGACCGTCTATGTCACTGTGTAAGTGTTTCTACTTTGCAATTGCTATTTCATTTTGTTTTCTTATTATTTGAGTGGTCAAGAATCTTGGATATTTAGTTTTCCTTCATTTGATCGCTTTAGTTTGCTTTGCTTTGCTTTGGAAGCTATATTTCTTCTCATCTTCCTGCATTTAATTTTTCTGCCAGATTCCTTCTTTCTTTCTTCATACTTTTTTTTGCCCTCTAAACTGCACGTGGAAAATTAAGTTTCTCAGAAAATTTGTTCAAAAGTCAGTTTCTCGATTGAATTAGTGTCCATGTGTGTTCTTCATTTCCTTTTGAATAGACGGCAATGATGCGCGTTTTCGAATAAACCCTTTCAAGAGTTATTTCATAAGTATGACAAATGTTCATCGCTCCTCAATGACTTTCAATTGGAATCCGTATTGGGATGTTTTGGTTACGCAAAATTTTCAGGGATTCGTTTGATCAACTCAGGGTTTCTTTTGTTTTCCTAGGTTTTTTTTTTTGCTCAGTCTTCTTTCTGATGGAAATTCGATCAAATCGTTCTTTGCGATAGCAATTTTGAAACGTCTTCCTTTATTTTATTCTGTTCCCCATATGCACATGCGCTCTGCACTTTTTTTTGGCGATATTATGTTAGTACAAAAAGTTTTTTATGGTTCTCGTTCACATACTTGTGTTGAGTTATTTTTGGAGAAAGTTTCTTTTCATACTGACTTTTGCTGTAAAAGAGTGTTTTCAACGCTGTACTTCTCAACACCGCATGCTTTTTTGTTGCCATGTGCCATATGTGTAGGACATTTGTCATTGTTTTACGACATAATATTCCTAGGCATGTTCACATCGCTTCACAACTGTTCCTTATCGTAAAATGTTCATTTTTCGTGCGGTACGCACTGATTGCCTAAAATTATTGTTCTTCGCCTTTTTTTTTCGCCGTTTTTTCGCCGCGTAATTCCTTCAAAACGTGAGTTCAAGTACGTTCGAAAACCGCTTAGTTGTTCTAATGTAAAAAGAAAAAAAGGATTTTCTGATGTGTTGTTTTGCTAGATTGGAATGTGCTAAAATTTCGAAATCTCCTCTGTCAACATTTATCGCCGAGTGCGCATCTTGTCGTGTTTCTGTACAGTTTCGATAATGTCGCCCCGTGTGTATCCAAACACTCGCACACAACCAGCTGTCTAAGGGAATTTGACCAGTTTCGCGTGTTTCGTAACTCCTCCCGTTTCTATGTGCGGCCTAAATAACATCTCTGCAGCGATTCGGTACGTACATCTGCGTGCTCTACGTTCCTTATCGGGACGATGTTGACTTGGTACTGTTGCTTGCTTGCGTCCGTCCGTCCATGCATCAAGCATTGACAGATGTCCGATCATCATCTGCCGCTGACAGCGTTGCTGCATGGATCGGCAAAATTTAAAAAGTTTGGAACAGAGTGGCATTGCAGGTGGTGTGGAGGTTACGGATGTGATATTGTTTTTGTCCTTTCTTCTCCTAGAACTTGAATCTTCCTTGAGTTCATTTTTTTTTGGTTTTCTGTGTTCGAATGGGAAATCGCATCTTGATTATGCAATTCTCTCACATTTCCTTCTGCTTTCTTGCTCTTCTCTACAGTACTCTACTTTTGTCGAATCAGATTAATAAATAACGTTACCCTGACTCTTTCTTCCCTTGTATCGGGCAATGTACAAAACTATATTACTTTATAAAGCACATTAATTTTCTTTTATACGTCAGTTGGAAATAATGAAAAGAAATTTGATTTGCGTAAGATTTTAGCGGAAACTGTTATTTTTCAAAAACCAATACATCAGAGCAGATGTATAGTAGTTATAGGTTGTTGTGCCGTAAGTGTACGATTTTCCAGAAGAACCTGTTTTGTTGCAATAGTTCGTTCAACTTTTTTGAAAGGTCTTACACTGTCTTGCACAAAATTTCTCCCAAAAGTCTTTCCATGAATCGTTCTCGTGTTCCATTTAATAGTTATTATGATTTTTTGTGGTTCGATTTTTTTTTTGAATTCAAGAATTTTCATAAACAGAGTTAACATTGTTGGTTTCCAACTTATTCCATTGAAGTCTCGTTTTCTAAATCTTAGATGTTTACTGATTTTTTCATTCAAGAACTTGATGAAGGTTGTTTTCATCTGAGGAAGAAATTTACTTCCGCCAGGCAAAGGAACTGCCTCTCGCATAATTTCCCTTTAAATTGGAGTATCAACTTTCTGCAGAAATATAGAGGAGTTTTGTTGTTGTGAGATGAAAGTAATTCTACACATCCAAATAGAATTAAAATCTAAGGTGTCTCTCCGCGCAGTGAGATGCGCACCTGAAAGAATTGAGAGGCCGCCAAGCCTTTAACCGTTCTCGGAAAAGAGGGACTGCCTCTCGCATAATTTCCCTTTCGTTTTCTCTCGGACAATTTGTAATGATAGGACCGGTTGAAATCGAAAATCTAGTAAATCGTAGAACCTGTCAGAACGATTTCATTGCTTTTCAATGCTCCATAACAGAAGTGGCCCAGAAAAGAAGAAAATCAGCTTTATTCTGCTCGGCTCAGCTCGTTAAGACTGGAAATCGCATCTATACACGTATGAATTACGCAATTGCACACGTACTTTGAATTCACGTCTGCAGCGTCGTTTTCTTTACTTGGCTGTTAAAATGTAGAAAGCTCGCGAATATGGTGTAAGCAGCCGCAAAGCTGCAAAGCGATTGAGCAACTACTTCGCATAGGGAAATGGAAACACTTATTTTTGGTTTCACATTAAGAGTATCAACTGTTACTTTGGAATTAACTCTCCAGTAAAATTAATCACATTTTTTTTCTATTGTTAACTACTTGTTTCCCTCACTGGTTTATTTCTATCCACTTTCAGCTGTCGTACAAGAATCGTCAGCTCTTGGATCAGACGGTGAAAGTGTGGAAGTATCTCCGTGCACCTCGGATCAAACTCCTACTGGTGTACCACCGCGATATATAGTGAATGTGAAAATGCGCCAAAAGCCATCTAGAAAATGGAGTGAGGTGAGTGACTGAGTTAAGCATCTTTCCAAACTATTCATGGCCCATTTCTTTTATAACAAATTCATGCACCGCTAAAACTTAGAGTGTGCTCCCACTTCCGGTCATTTTCCGCTTCTGATTTCGTTAATATATGGTTTCATCTGCATCATTTTCTTCACTCCCATCATATATACGCAAAACAGCATGTCGTTGTCATGGTAATGCGCCATTTTCAAGGAAGAAATCCAAAAACGATTGTCGTTGCCGGCTGATTTGCGCCTACCCGTGAGCGTTGTGGAAAAACTGAATCGAACACCGACACTCGACCAGCCTTTGACACGAAAAAATCGACGAGCATCGCTGGTAGGATTATTCCCTCCCCTTTAGAGAATGTATTCGTTGGGAAAGATAGGATATTTACAGAGCGAAATAGGATTTGGAAAGTTAGAAACCTACGAGAAATTGGAAAAACTCGGCGAAGGCACATATGCAACGGTGTATCGAGGTCGTTCGCTGTTGACCAACAAGTTTGTGGCGCTTAAAGTAGGTTACATCGAAGATCGAGTTTATCCTGTATTTTTCAATTTTCGTCATTTTCTCTTCCTATTTTTATGTTCTTCGCTTACTTTCTTTTTAATTGGATTGAATTGCATGACTGTTCGCTCTCTTATCGGTTGCGGTGCTTGCAGTGTTCATTTTATAAGTGGTTGACGTTACCTATATGGTTATGCCGTCATGCCTTGGTTGACCTTATAGAAGCTTTATTTTGCCTTATTAGCTGCTTCTACGCATGCTGTATGTCATGATTTCCCCCTCAAGTTCTCAAAATCTGCTCTGGCTAGATCCTATTTGTACTGCTGTTTCTGAGAAATGTCGTTCTCTGGAGTAGTACCGCGAATTCCATGTGCCCGAGTGTTTCCAAATCGTTGGCAATTTATCACGAAATGTCTCCAACGTTCGAGCCTCCTCTCGATGATTCTGAATGATGCGCTGTCAGTTTTCTTTGATGTAAAGAGATCCACAAGTGTCGAGTTTCGCGCAGTGCACTTGTGTGCGAGTTTGCTATTTCTGGACGAGATTTATAGAGGATTCGTTTTTGTGGACATAATGGAAGAGATGGAGTGACTGGGCGGATGCTATGGGAGCCGGCCACTGTTGCCAGTGCTGTCGATTGGTCCTTTAAAAAAACTTTACTTCTTTTTGGTAGAGGCTGAAAACGTTGTGCAAAAACGAACGGAGGTGTGACTAGTTCTGTAATCACTGACGTTTCTAACTACTTACATATCTACTTAGAAGCGACCGCCTACATTTTCTGTGGCTTTTTAAGCGTTTCTCGTTGGGCAAGATTCTGCGAAATTACTAATTCTCCAGATTTTGTCGCATATTTAAATGTTTTCCATTACGTGATTAGTATGATAGAGTTAGAAGAATTGCTATTTTGGAAGACAAGAGTGAGAACGGTTTCTCTTTCTCTATTTATGGAGATTTTTGGCTTTCAATTCTTGACTTTTTGATGTTTCTTACTTATTTTCTTCCACAATGTGATGAGTTTTTATGAACGATATATTAGAGCGGTGTATGATGTAGCAAGTACTTGAATACAAGTCCTCCGGTGTACCAAAGTGAGGTGTGTGTGACCATTCTATGGTTTATTTGGCTCGCAATTAGAATCTAAGGGGGATCACCTAATAAGTTGAAATGAATTTCATCAATAATAGCCCGTTTCCCAAAATTATATGTGTGCATCAATATTCATCGTATTTCTCTCCGCAGTTTTCGTTTTCCTATCTCAAATTTTGACTAATTCTGCGGAGTTTTTGTTACGATATGCATGCTTATAGATTTCTGGCCAAGCTAAGTTCTTAATATATTTGTATGTAGTGATGCCTGTATTTAATATTTGTCCACGTCTAGAGCACTTTTCAGCGCGAGATGCAGGCTTCAGGATCTAGTGAAATATTTACAACAAAAAAAAAGACAATAAACGTTTATCCTATCATCATTTCATCGATAGTTCAGTCCGAAGGGTCTATAGATCTCTTGGACCTTAATGTAAAGTTTGTTGACTAGCTCCGTTTGATGTGGACAATGGTCGATTTTTGTGCACAATGCAACCTGCAAACGTTCTGCACGAGGTGGTCCAAGCAGCCGTTCAAATATGCGAACATAAAGTGCGATTCGTCAGCGTTTTTAGTATGGATGACGGACGTGCGAGATGTTCGAGATGATGACGGTAATAAATACGATACCACACGACATGCAGCTGTCGATTTGCGGCCCGGTGTCCACAATCGAGAGTAAATATCGAAGCAGAACCAGAGGAGATTTGGAAAATTTCTCACCTCGTCTTGCACTCATCGCAAGCCTCATATCTCACTAGGTCACTTTGGGTGCCTCACTACCACAATGACGATTTGCGGCTTAGTTTAGGTAGATTAGCGATTGAAACCGGATGCGTTTCTTGCGCTGCAGTAAGTCGAGCCGTTGGATGTGTCGTATGGATGTTCGTTGCACCAGATGATTAACTGAGCTATGCGGTTAATTAAGTTCGGCTCGGACAATGTGTGTGACACCCGGAAATTCGTCCATTTATGGTGATGTTTTCGTTCTTGGACCCACCAATAACACGATCCACCTCAGTGTTTTTGTTTTTCAGCCGGCACAAAACGTCGCCATTCGAATGTGGCCGCAGGCAGGGGGAACTGTTTTCTCGTGTAATCTATACCCACTGCATTCAAAAGCATTAAGAGAAAACAAGCAATGATGTAATGGCTGCGTGTGTCAACATAACCTCTTTCGTATGGTAACGTACGTCCTTGTTACCAGCGACATATGTTGATGAGCGGAGCAAAAAGATCCATCGGGTTTCAGAGTGTTTTAATTTGGAATCAAGGATAAGAGGAGACGGTACAACGTAGATTTCAAATTACGTAGATTCTAGATTAACAAAAGAGGTTTTAAGAAAATGTGGGTTTCATTCAGAAAGGAAGTGCTGCATGCATAGAAAGGTTTAAAAAAAAGATAAGAGATATCTGGGAACTAAGCTTTGGACACTTAGAAAACTTCCAACCTAGTAGGATTTTTATTTTTTGATCTGCAGTGAGCAATAACAATTTTTAGATGACCAGAAAATTGGAATTTTAAGCTGAAGCGACTTCTAGTTTTACTGAGATGTAATATGCGAATCTAATTTCATCGCCCCATTGTTACCCTATGTCACGATGTCTGAAGTTCCCTATTGAGACCATAGGCATCCTACATATGCATTCCTCGATGTTGTGTGTGAAGCTTGAGGATTAAAGGCATCACCCCATGAATCTGAGGTGGTGCAGATTTCAAGTGGAGTATTCGTATACGGCTTAGTAGATTATGGAGAGAGGGGTGATTCCGTCCATTTCATCCTAATTGCCGTAAAAAACGGCCCGGAAGATGTGGCGCCGCACAAGGCTGCTCCAGTCGAACTCCCTGTAGAAAATAGTGCGCCACTACGCCTGAAGCCGTATCTTCCGGGCCGTTTTTTACGGCAATTAGGAAGAAATGGACGGAATCACCCCCCTCTCCATGGTCTCCCATCCCGTATACGAATACTCCACCTGAAATCCGTACCACCTCAGATTCGTGGAGTGATGCCTTTAAGGCGTTAATTAATTATACCTCAAAATTTCAATAATGGAATTTGTTGTGATATTAGTTGTAGCGTTTGCCGAAATGACATCTGTATAATCTCATTCAGAATTCCTCAAAGAAGTTTGTCCTTTGGAATGAAGTCTTGAAAACTTTGACTCAAAAAAGTGTAGGTCGTTGATAGAAAAGGTACAATGTGATCAACTCATATCTACGGCTGTCAACAATCTGAAATTGCTCAAAAACTTTAGATGGCAGAATGGATTCCAATACATGTGCTGTTATTAGCGTCGGTCGTAGGAAATAAAATTTACAATCCGCAATATAATAATAGTATAGTAATATATAATGCGATTCATATAAAAGTTGGTTTCCCAGTGGGAGACTGTGAGTTGCAGAAGTAAACACCATAATGTTGAAGAGTGCAAAGACAAATAGTTAAAAGATAAATCCAAGTGAAAAGAAAAGTGAGGTTTTGCGCGGGCGTTGGAACCTTTATGGAGATGAGTGGCTCTTTTCTTCTAAAGATTTTTCAAGGTTCTTATGTGCAGCTTTTTTTTGTTAGTTTTCAAAGATCAGGATAGCTTAGTTTCTGTCGAGTTAGACGAGGCAGAAGCGTTGAATGAGTTCACTATTTCGGGGGGATTTCGTCGAAGAATGTATCATGAGCGATTTCCATTTTCCTTGTATCCTATTCTAACAATGGCATTCAGTCAGAAAAGAATTTCTGCAAATTCGAGTTTTTGCTCGAAATTAGATAGATTCATAGCAGATACACAGTTGTAGTATTGTTAGTTGTTGCGCTTACGTTAAATAATTCTCCGTTTTCAATGTTTTCTGCGGGGACCCCGGTGTTATTGAAACAACATGGATGTATTCATCGTGAGTGACACTTGCCATTTGAAAAAGTCGATTGTTGACGTGCAAATTCGTAGAAAAGCGTTCTCTATGCACTTCTTCTTGGTGATGTCGCTCATCCAACAAGAATACTGTGGATTTTCTTTCTTTTCTTCATGTGAGATAATTTCGCCATTGAAATTGATTGTATACTTTATTTGTTCGAAACTACTAGCGTTTCAGTTTAGTAATCATTTTCCAGCGCTTTTTTCTTCTTTCTCTGATTCATCATTTAAACAACAAATATTCTTACGAAGTAGTTTTATCTAAGGAACTATCTATGTAAATGGTAATTCCTCATGAAATTCCTCATGAATGAAAACTGGTAATTCCTCATGAAAACTGTATGTTTCTAACAATGAGGTTGAATGCTGAGAAAGAACTGCATTTTCCATCATTCGTGAATTTTGCATTTCGATACCTAACTATTTTCTTCTACTCACATACATATGGGAGACTTCCCATTATTATATTTGGGGATCGTGTAGGCTCATTAATCGAGATTCTCGTTTCATTTTTTCCCCAGGAAATGTCTCAGTGGAAATGCGGAGTTTGCTCACAGCAATACTATATATCGATTATATGTGTTGGGTTTTTCTTGTTCTAAAAAGAAATGTAATTCAGAAGGGCGTTTCTCCTTGATTTCACGTATTTACTTGGTGAAACGAGTTATAGTTCGTAGTTTGGGCTGGAAGCTCTATAATGGATTTATGGATGCGTTGGAAGGTAATTTCAAAAGGGTAATGACTTTAGTCATTTTCAATTAAGGTGCTTTCTCTTCACCGTTCTTGCTCTCTAAGAATGACAGAAAAATGGAAAATTAGGTTTCTTACGGAGAGATACGGTAGTCTTTGTCGTCATTTAAAGGACTTTTTTCCTCGTTTCTTGGAGAGAGTGAGCATTGTGTCGAGTTGACGTCCTATATAGTCCTTTAATGGGCCTTAACATAGTGTCTGTTATTAGTCCTGACTATATGTGCGCTCACTTTCGTGGGGGTAAATTAAAAGGCACTGACTCTTCCTGACACTGCATAAAAGTGCGTTGTGTTGCAAGCTATGTCCGAGTTTAATGAATTTTTCCTCCAGAGCCGATCATAGTCTTAAGAGATAGATGTAAATCCTTCGCTTGTGAACGATGAAAAAGATTGCCACACAATTATTTTGTTCGGAGTTGAACATTCACTTTCAGTGCAGCATAGCGCATTCCCAGGTTTTTTCCAGCATTTCCCTGCCGATTTCACTAATACATTCTGGCACGCCAATGTTCCTCTGTGACAGGAAGCTGTCAAGTATGCGAGCAGCTTGAGAGTTGCTTTTATGGGGAAAAATGTGGTCTAGCTTTTCTTCGTACTAAAGAAAACTTCGATCGCTTCAATCACGGAAGGATATCATTCTTGACAAATATTCTAGGGAGGGACATCTTTCTTTATTTTGCTCACCATCGGTATTCTTTTTCGCTTTTACGTCAGTGGAAGATGCCCGTTTTAATTTGAGCTGACTCGGCGTTGCTAGGTAGCTGCTGGCTGCATGAATTGCTGAGAAATTGTGTATTCCTTTGTTGAAAAGTGTAGCTTTCGAGGGATGAATTGCTAATACTGAGATGTGTATGTCAAAGCATAGAAGAGCTACTCTGGCCAGCGAACGATTTGTTGGATATTCCCAAGAGCAAACGAAATGTTGGAGTAATAGTGGATTGACGGACAAGCTAGACATTTGGGTTCATATTTGGTCAGCAGAATGACGTTTAGGAATGGATTCTTTAGTCTGGAACGGAAATCTCCGTTTTTTTTTAGATTCCTCAGAGCTATCTGCTATTAAGGTTGACGTTTCTGAAACGTATTTTTTGGTCTAAACCGATTTTCAAGTTCTGGAACTTCGTTCTGGATTTCTCGAGAAAATTTTCTGGTTGTGCGCTCGGTTTCGCTCTCTTGGCTATCGTTTGAGCGATATTGCCGACCACTTATGTGTTCATTCTTGACGAGAGAAAAAAAGTAAATGCACTGCCACTATGGGCATTTGAAGAACGTGAGAGCTGCCCTTGAGTGGACAAACCCGACCGAATTCAATAATGTAGGGAGGTTTCTGCTCGAAACTCGTTAGCGACCATGCCTTCTGTGAATATTCGATGCAAATATGCGCTTGCAGAACCAATTTGCAAATTTGAATCTCGGACGCAAATCTGCATGTGAGGTTAATTGCTTGCCTTGAAGCGGTCCCCAAGGAAGGCTTACGGGAACTCGACGGTCCAGTTTCGCCGTATTCATGGAAGTAATAGTTCACTTTTGTCCTGAGATTTATAGATGGTACTTCAGAAACAGGGACACCAACTATTCTGTGGTTTTCTATGATTTTTGCGTGAGTAATTCTCTTCAAGGTCATTATGAGCAGCCCACACTTCCGGATATTAGAACAAATTGAAGCTACGGACAATTCCCTGCATGATATGACTAGCCGATGTGAATTGATTTATGGAATTATGCAGCAGGATTAGTAGAACTCATTACGGGGTTCTCTAAAGACCATGGTTGAGCGCGACCTTTGGTACAACCCTACATATTTTCAGAATTGAAGGAAATTTAATTAATTTGTTCTTTCAAGAATAACAGTGTTATGTAGAATTACATCAGAGAATGAAGTTCAAGCAAAAGTATGCAAACATTCTTACGATGTAGAGGAAAGTACTTAGGAATTTTTCTTCAAAATTCGTCCTAGACTGCCATATCCGAGCTTCGCATCTAGTGTATCTATGAAGAGAAATAAAAGTTGAAAGAAAGTATTCTCCCCATAAATACACAACAAATACAATAAAATGATGTGATTCCGAAAGAGTTGTGACGATTTTCTCATTTAATTTCAACAATAATTCAAACTCGTACAAGAATGGAACTACGCATTTGTCTCGGATTTTCCTTCGAAAATCTCACTAATCTCTTTAGTTCCCATTTCGAATAGAATTAATGCCGCTGCACTTGTAATTCCTTTTTCCGGCTAAAGATATATTTAGCTAGCTCTAATTTTTCTTACTTAGCTGGCAACTTCGCAGTTATAAGAGAATTATTCATCAGACTTAATAAGAACAAATCAAATATGTTATTAAGTGGGCTCAGCAAATGCGTTTCTGATTTCGTGATTCTTGAATTTCAACAATCAGATGGCGCAAATGTAAAGTTCATTAAGTGCTTTTCAGGAAATTCGACTCGAGCAAGAAGAAGGCGCACCATGCACAGCGATTCGAGAGGTTTCTCTTCTGCGGAATCTGCGACATGCGAATGTGGTTACGTTACATGATATTATTCATACGGATCGTCTGCTTACTCTAGTAAGTTTACAGTTTTTATGTGATTTTCCGTTAAAAAAATGAAGGAGAATCAGTTGAAACAATAGTGATCATTTGTGCGTTCAAACTTCACCTGAACCTTTCGTGCCAGTGTTTTCCGAAGTTCTATAAGTAAAGAAGAAGAGTCGGGAGAAAATTAAGGGAAAAGGTTTAGAATATTAAAAAACAATAGTTGGTACAAGTCAATTAAACAAGATCGCAGGTCATATTTTTCAAGCTCAACGTAGCAAAATAGAAGTTTGATTGATTATTTGTTGTCGGTTAGCATTAAAAAAGCAGTGAAATGTTCCCGTAAATGTACAGTGGTGCGATGTGGTTGTCTCTTTTAAAAAATTTTCCTGAAATCCAACAGAAAAAGTGATTACTTGATGAACTGTCAAGTGCCTTGTCGTTGTCATGTGTTGGCGGTTCTTTCCGGTGATTTCCTTAATTGCTGTCACGAGCTCGCCTTCTCCTCGCGAGCAACCAACAGTGGCAGCTGTGTGCCATCTTTGCTCACTTTCGGATGTTGTTTTCGGGATATGTTCATGATGAGCGTGATGTTAGACCACCACTTGGCAATATGGTGTTTAGCAGCTGATGAGTGCTGCATAGCCACTCCCTAGTAGCCGAACAAAGCCAAGTTGTTTGCACAGCCGGTTTGTTCGATCGCTAGGCTTAGGCTCAACAGATGGAATTGAAACAAATGGAATTGACAGTGCAAAGGGATCTAGGATGAGCGTGAACTCGGATCAACTGGTGTACATTTAATTAGACCAAAAAGATTGTGTTTAGTGAAAAGATAGTTAGATTGGGTTAGAATGAGTCTGAAATACAGATCACTAGCCTATATGATATCGAAGGTTTTTGAAAATTTTTTCAAAAGATTTCTAGATTTCAAGATCTATCAGTGAGTGGCTCATCATCGGAAACACCAATTCATACATCATCTTATAATAGTTCCATTCCACAAATATGCTCACGCGCTTTTTTCTGACTTTTAAATATTTGCTGTTGTGTAATTAGCAGCAAATGAACTGCTTTCATATCTGCTAACGTATTGGTCATTTTCCTAAATTAATTTTATTTTATTTCATATTTTTATCCTAATTTTCCTAATTTCCAGATACATTTGTAAGCTGTTGTTAGTCTACCATTTTTGTATCGGGAGTGTTTCTTAAATGTCCAGTGTTTGTCCACTTTTTTAATTTCGTATTCTTTTCGTCAGGTTTTCGAATACGTTGATCGAGATCTCAAGCAATACATGGACGTCTGCAATAATGTTTTGAGTATGAACAATATCAAGGTTAGTATTGTAGTATTTTTTGGATGATTGGTCGTAACAGTTAGCTATCAGAACCTAACGTATTTGTGGGTTTTATTTGAACGAACTTACTTTATTCCAGTTATTCCTGTTCCAACTATTGCGTGGACTAGCATACTGTCATCAAAGACGCGTTTTGCATCGAGACCTGAAACCGCAAAATTTGCTGATCACAGCGAAAGGCGAACTAAAACTGGCAGATTTCGGCTTGGCTCGCGCGAAATCCGTTCCAACGAAGACCTACTCGAATGAGGTGGTGACGCTGTGGTACAGGCCACCGGATGTGTTGCTGGGTAACTGTTTTTTTTTTTTCGTCGTTTTGTTGTCCGAGTAACTCTTGAGCACTTTCTCAATTGTTTTGGATACTGCAAGGAATATTGCGTAAATTTTCAATTTTTTTCTGCAGCGAAAATAATAGAAAATAAAATAGTAAAATAAAATAATAATTTTTATTGGAGCGTACTGACTTCAACCCTACGTTTTAATATTGTTTTCGATGTATACCTCGATACTTGTTCGGGATTTGTTTTGGTCTTGAGAGGAACTTGAACTTACCTAATGGTAGCTTCTGGATTCACATCTGCTCTCTCCACTATTCCTAGTGTCTTTACTTGAAAGTTGTCGCCATATGAAAAATGCAGATTACATATTATTTGTCGGTGTTATACTTAGAATTTCTGTTTCACTGATTTCGGCTCTTATTGTTTGGGGAAACAAGAATGCTTTTTTTCTGCAAAAGAGTTGCAGAAGCAAAGCTTTTTCCCACTCTTCAGATTCTTTTAAGCTTAATGACTCTTTTTTCTTCAGATGAAATTCTGCTCTAGGTCTTGAAAGAAAAGTAATTTATACTAGTTTGTACCTATGCCGCACTAGCGTGTACATATCGATTTACGACGTGTTCGTTCAACTTGTAGCTCTCGTTTTCTATGATTTTTCTCTTTCTTTCTTTCTTCCTTTCGTCCTCTCTCTCGCTCTTAAGACTCCTTTTGGATAGCATCTATTGGAAGAGACATGCATTCATAGACATTTGGGCACATTTCTTCGAATGCATGAGTCCATTAACTCTGGAGCAGGTTCCAATAGGGTACTTATGGAGTTTGCCACGCTGACAATTGTTTTTGCGTCAAAAATGCATATGGGCTACAGGAAAGGGTTCCTAGATGATGAAGAAAACATTTACATAGCAAATAGACTCACAGCTGCTAGAAAAACTGTAGCAATAATGTGATGTTACAATTATCAGATTCGGAGGTATTAGAAATACTGTGTCAGTATCGTAATACTATTATTATTCTTTTCCAGGCTCTACAGACTACTCAACTCATATTGATATGTGGGGAGTTGGCTGCATTCTCTACGAGATGGTTGCGGGACGAGCGCTTTTTCCTGGATCGACAACAGATGAACAGCTTGGCTTGATCTTTCGGTGAGCTCGACTTTTGGTTTGTTGCCTTTGAAAAAATAGGAGTTGTAGGGAGTTTATGGAACCAAATTAAGTGACCTCTTGTATGTGATATGATCGCGCCTTCGTTCCAGAACCCTAGGATCTCCACGAAGCGATCGCCATGCGACAATCTGTGCACGACCCGCATACGCGCCTTTTGCTCAGAAGACCTACCATCCGGAACCATTGGTCAGACAGATACCAAGATTAGACTCGAATGGATACGAGTTGCTGTTGAAATTTTTACAGGTAATTCCTTAAATTCATCTCTATTTGTAGAGCAAATGTGTTAAAGGTATTAGTACTTCTAGTACCTCTAACAATTCTACCACAAATTGTTAGAAGTGCTTCTAGTACAAATTCTTTTTAGAACTACTAAAACTACTACTAGCTTGAAGAGAATAAAAGGAAGTATAACTTCGATTTCAGTACGAGGGAAGAGATCGGATATCTGCACAAGATGCGATGCGTCATAATTTTCTGAAAACGCTGCCGCCTAAGGTGAGATTCTCCGCTTATTTCGATTTGAAAGTAGGGAAACAAAATGTTCATAGTGATTCATAAATATTTTTTTGGTTAACGTTCACTTTAAAAGTGGTTAACACATTGTGTGACGCTGGGTGAAGTCTGAAACTTGTGAATTTCATTTATATTGTCCCCCGAAATTTTTAATGAAGTAAAATTGCAAACTTAGGTGATGTCGTTGCGGGATGACGAATCGGTTATGGACGTGGAGGGTGTGTCATTGGATCGTGAAACAATTCCCTACAAAGACCACAATCACCTTCACAGGCCAACAAAAGCTTCACGAAGACAAAGCTTGTTGATATGACATCGTTGCGTCCTACCGTACGAACCGTTAACCAACGCAGCGCCGTATGATTGTGACGGGATTGTCGTCAAAAAAAAAAACACTCGTGTTTGATCTGAGCTCACTAATGCGGGTAAATGAAAATGTGAAATTTTCTTCTGAAGATAATTTCGCAAAATATTAGTTATATTTCAGTTCACAATTGTGTTTAATTTTTTTTCTGGCATAATTTGGTTTTTTTCCTGGTGTCTTTAATATTTCCCTAAAGTCATTTGTTACTCACACTCGCACAGTAACATCACATGCAGAATTACGTTAAGATTGCTATGGGACTTTCTGCTCTCTGGAGAGAACTTTTGTAATTATCCCGCCCTGATCGTATGAATAATTACTCTTTGCTTGTTACTCTGCAAAGCGATTTGCGGGTATACTTGACTGTGAGGCAACGTTCATACCTTCACTGGACGATCTTCTCTGGAGGTGGGCGACAGTGAACATTGTTATCGAATTATTAGAGGGAAACACACAGAACGACAAAATGAGCTGTCTGAAGAAACCGCGCTATTATCATAATGCTAGCTCCATGGGAAACGACATTGTCTAGTTTCGGTGTAGTGTGGCAACGCCAATCCTTGCTTCTAGGATCGCTGGAGCAATTGATCTGTAGTACTGCTTCAGTTCTGATTTTGCAATTTCTGAATCGATGAACACTCTTCACTATTGCTCAGTCACAGGATAGGATCACCTTGTAGTATAGACATAGCCCAACTCGAAGGTTGTCCAACACGGGTTCTTGACCACGTTTTTTTTTCTCTAATTTCCCCTCTTTTTTAAATTTAAGTGTTGTTAGGGAAGAGTTGTCCCCGCCATCCCCATTTCCCATGAATCGAAGATCTGTGATGCGTGTACTTTTTATTTTAAAAAAATCCTCTAATTGCTATTCTTGCGCGTATATAGGCGTGTGTTGTACGTAACTCTATTCTAGGACCAAACTCGAATGTTTATGCTCTACCTTCATATTCCGTATATCAAGAATTCCCGTGTCCTCACTTTGAACCAAATTCTGTTGTGTAACCAGTGTCGTTCTTTTTGTTCCATTCTTTTCCCAAGACTAACGTCTTTCCATCTACGTTGCTGGTTAGAATATTCTGTGTGTATTCGTTTTTTGTCTTGCATTCATTCTAACTTCTGTCCTGAAATCACTGTGAGAAATTATGAATTGACGTCTTGTGCACACTCATGATTCCAGTCGAAGTTCAACATTGACGGTGTTTTGAACTTATGAAGTAATTCTATTTATTAGATATTTATGAATAAATTATTTCGCGAAATTGTTCGATGTGGCATTTACTGCACTGGGCATTGAGTAAACATTATATGTGGTTAGTCACACCAAGTTGCAGTTGATATCAGGAACCGTAGTACAACTGGTTTTCTTACTTTCAAGATTTTCTACACTCGAAACTGCGCTATATATATATATATATATATATATATATATATATATATATATATATATATATATATATATATATATATACGTGAGAACTAAGGTTGGGAATAAATCACAAACAATTTCATTCTCATCCGAAACGAGGTTACAAGTACCATCGTACATATAAATGAGTCTTCAACTATTCTTAATTAGATCAAGTACCAACTGAAGAACAAAATAGGCGCAAGAAAAAAACCAAATAATTCAATGCATGGATATGGAGTAGAAATGAAAAAGGCAGTTCTTGGCAAAATAAGCACTCAAAATCCTCCCTCTTCTTTCCCCCTTCGAATCTTTGCAACTCCGATCAAAAAAGAATAAAATGAGCTCGTAGAAGCTGAATAGAGTGAGTAGCAAAAATCGGAAAAGAATAGGAAGATACTTGAAGCAAGCATCAGTCATTGTTCTTGCGACTCGTTCATCAGTGCTGGAATACTAGTTTTCTTTTTAAAACAACCATTAAGAACTGTATTCGATGTATCATCATATTGCACCACAAATCAAAGTATTTCGACCGGAAGTGCACGAATTTCACACATTACCTTGGCGCTTTAACCTCGGCGTTTCCGGGTCCACTCAAAAATTGGCAGGGGGCGAAAAACAGAACGAAAGAAAAACGCAAGAACGAGTCACCACGACGGGGGTCACCGGTGCCTAGGAGTACGGACAGAACGGGATGAATGTCGCTGTGCACACGCAGGGCCCACACCCGCTTGGATTACTGTCACCCCTGGTGTACTACCAGCACCCCCACTACCAGCGTTTGCTCCATCACCACCACCACCACCATCACTGCCCCACCCACCACCGTGTGGTGGCTTTTCAACTCCTATCTTTGGTCATTCTGAATCTGAGAAGAAGAAAGGAAAGAAGACTGACGAAAGAAGGGAGGGATGGAAAGAAGAGTCGAGACGTGGAAGGAAAGCGGACAAGAAATTTAGGTATTATTCCATAACACCTCAGTTAAGTGTAGTAGGGTCAAAACGACATGAAGCGCGTTCGCAGTAGTCAAACCTCGATTCCTACAGCCGTCTCCACCGCGCCTCTTCGAGCGCAACAGCTTATGCAACTGCACCGAGCTTTATGTCGTTTTGACCCAACTGTATCTCAGAGCCGCATCTCCTCATCAATTACCTGAGTGCGGTATCCTGCATAAAAACTTCAAAGACAGGATACCACGGATCTGACGTGGACTCCATGGGGAAAAGGTAGAGATGTAGTTGTGGATTGCGGAATCCGGGGAAGCTCCTCTCATCTCTCTCCAATCATCGCAAAAAACATCCTGGGAACCGCTTTGATCCCCTCAGGAGCCTACTCACTGGCTTCACTAGAATGGGCTGGTGAAAAGAAATTACTGATCTTCGACCGCTCGCACTCTAAAGCGAAGCGTACACAAGGGTGACGCGTTTGCAACTGAAATCGTCGTAAAAAAAATACTGCGTCTTCCATGGTCTTTTTTTACGACGATTAGGGAGAGATGAGCGGAACCACCCCGGATCCTACAGTCTACAACCCCATCTCTAGTATTTCCCGCAGATGCTCTCACCGCGTCAAATTCCCAGTATACCTTTAACATATTATATATAAGAAACAGATGAGTTTTGTAAGAAACAGAACAAAAAAATAGTTCCCTTAGAAAGTGTTCTAACGCGCAGGCATGCATGTAGAATTGTTTTAGTCGAGATATGTCGGACTACATTCTTCCAAATCTAGGTACTTCTTGAATAAGCTGGATTTCGAGTTGTTCGAAATGGGAGAAAGGGGGAGGGGAGTGCTCTGATGGTACCCAAGCAAATTGTCCAGTAAGTCCCGATAGCGTTGATCGCCGCTACGCCAGTCCAGCAGCACTGCCCATCTCTTTGTTCCGCCAACCCATTCCAGCGAAGGCCCGCATATTTCTACTAGGCTGGACAGAAAGTCTTGTCATTTTTCTGCTTTTTTTGCTCAGCTTACATAGAAATTAATCAATAATACAATCGCCATTATTAATTACAACTGTGGCTTACCTGATGGGCTGGTCACCTTTCTCCCAGAACTGGGGAGATTGGGAGTCGAAGAAGTCGCTGACCGCCTTTTCGACTTCTTCAGACTTGGTGAAGATTCTCTTAGCTAGGGAAGCCTTGAGGGGGGGAATAAATGGTAGTCTGAGGGGACAAGATCGGGAGAATAGAAGGGATGGGGCCCCGTGTCCCAGCATAACTCCTCCAGTTCTTCATGGGTCTCCTTAGCTACATGAGGCCTAGCGTTAACGCGGAGGAGGTGCGCCGAAGCTCGTCTCGGCCGTTTTTCTCGAACGGCCGATGCCAGCTTCTGGAGCTGATAGGGTATATGGAGCCGGTGACGGTGTGGCCTTGGGGGAGCAGCTTATCAAACAGCATTCCTTTGAATCCCAGAAGCAACAAAGGAGACACTTCTTGGGGTGGAGGTCCGATTCGGCATGCGTCGGCAGGTCTTCTCCTCGGGAGAGCCACACGATTTTTCTCCGTTTGCCAAGCGAGCAAACCAGCGCTTGACCATCCTGATGGTAATAAAAGTCCTTGCCCAATCTGCTGTTGATGCTGAGGGCTGCCGCTTGCTCGAATGCCGCCACGCCGTTCATAGAAGATGGTAGCTTCAAGTTGCTCGTGCATGAATGAAATCGTGATCGTGTCACCGCACACATACACTCAGTCCGAGAAATTAAGGGGGATTGCCGTCTGGTTACTTTTCAAAATCGTTTGGAAAAGGTTCCGCAATTGTACGTGGCGATCTCTTCTAATTTGACGTAAATTTGCGTCTCCTTTCCTCTTCACTAGTTTTCTACCCTCCTTTTGTCGTGCGTAATAATTATTCAACCACTTATTAGTTTCCCTTAGAAATCAAGTTGATTCGATTCGTAGTGGTGTTTAGCCAGCTGCGATTTATGGTGTACTTCTCCCCTCTTTTCTTCATACCCGTATGTGGCATACACGTGGTATACATGTACACATGTATATGTTTGCATTTACATCAATTGATTGTGTTTTTAGCACATGTTCGGGATGGTCACATCAATTTTTAACTCGATATGAGTCATAGAAGTTGCATTCACAATTATTCTTTTAAGAATGCATGTTATTCCTTCTTTAGACCTTTAACTCTCTATCATTACATACTTTTCTACGGACTCATTGTTTTATTTGAAAAGAAAAACCACTGCGGTTTAGTTTTCTCTCTATCTAACCCCATACTCTATCCCATTCTATTTAGATGTCTGAAAAAATGGACGACCAGCAAGCAGCGGCTGCGACTGCGTCGGGATCAAAATCCGAGGAATCCGTAGCCCTCCGTAATTGGCAACTTGCCAACGGCGTTACCGTTATGGATTCGGTTTACGAGTACGATGAAGTCGAACAGAATGAAATGCGTTCCGCTAAGCCTTGGCAGAAAGATCCACATTACTTCAAAGAGGTGGACGAATTTAAATTGTGTTGCTAGATCCTCTCATGATGTTACGGTATCAAATTCATTTGCTTCTAAAGTTTATGTTAATGTGCTTCTAAAGTTTTCATTTTTTTTCGGCGTATTTTGCTAATTGAAACTTTGCTTACTCAAAGTTACTCTTGCGATTGTTCTATTTTGTTCTGGCCAGAAAAGGCAACAATGCAGAAGAGAGATGTTGGTGATTATATTACATTATTTATATATATATATATATATATATATATATATATATATATATATATATATATATATATATATATATATATATTCATTAGGGAATGTTCACCGTCGAGAACTAAATTTTTTCAACCAAATAACATTCTTTGAAGAAATATGGGATTTCTTCATTATTCTTTCAGGTGAGAATTTCCGCGGTGGCCTTGCTGAAGATGGTAATTCATGCCAGGCGAGGAGGAAACTTAGAAGTAAGTCACCACTGTTTCCGAAATTGCTTCGCGATGTTATCCGCATTACTTGCGATGCTTACGACTTCTCTGTTTTATTCTTATTCATGATAAATTTACAGGTAATGGGTCTTATGCAAGGTCGAGTAGATGGGAATGCTTTCATAATTATGGATACATTTGCATTGCCTGTAGAAGGAACGGAGACTAGGTTTGGCTTTTGAGTATTTGAATTATTTCTTATTTATTTGTTTTTCTTAAAAGTGTTATTCATAAATCTTTTCACAGTTTCCGAATGTTAACAACAGTCATTGCATTTTTTTTTTTGCTTCTTTCTAATTATCACCACTTTTTGTATGACATTACAAATTGAAAACTCTTGTGAGAAAATAGTGTGCTTATTCGTCCTATGTCAGATTGTCAAATTCGACCCTTTTTACCATGAAGTTGTTGTGTTTGAGTGCTGGGTGCTACAATCTATAATTCCAGAGTGAACGCTCAAGCCCAAGCATACGAGTACATGTCAGTTTATACAGATCTCTGTGAGTCTGAAGGAAAGAAGGAGAAGGTATGACATCTATTGAACCCATTTATTTATTACCATCTTGCTTCTTTTTTTTCATACCCGTCTCTAATGACTTTTTCTATCGGCAGCAATTTATAATTATAGTGTCATGTTTTATGAATTTCATTGTCACTGAGCAGTAAGGCACATTCGATTATCCCTGTTATTATCCCACTCATTTCTGTCAGAATTCTGCGTTTATAATGAAAATGATTTTATTATAAATCCACAAATCCAACAAAAGTGAAAGGGCGTGGAAAAGGGGGGAGGGGGGGGGGGGGAATCTGACACAATTAAGCGAATAGATGTACTTTAAAAAGTGCACACTGATATAGCGAATACACTATAGGGATTCTAGAGAAATAAGCGAATTTATCAGTTAAAGTATTAGAATAGATTATGTTCCTAATTTTACCCTTCCTTTATTTTAATGTTTAAATCATCTTTAGGTTGTGGGATGGTATCATTCACATCCAGGCTACGGATGTTGGTTATCTGGGATAGATGTTGCTACGCAAGCTCTCAATCAACAGTTTCAAGAACCATGGGTGGCCATCGTTGTTGACCCACTTCGTACAATGAGTGCAGGCAAGGTGAGAAGCATTTTTGGTTTAGTTTAGTTTAGTTTGTTGCATTGTGCAAGTGTACAATGCAATCAGTGAGACAGTAATGAAAAAAAAAAACAGTTACTCCGATTGGAAGCAACTGTGGCTTTTGTTCATTTGCTTTTCCACATTTGTTCTCGTGTTTTGGTACTCACAATCTTTCGTTGTGCATTGTACAATGTTCCTGTTATGTCCAATATCTTCGAGCAGTTTTATGTCTAAGGTAGACATTGGTGCGTTCCGAACATATCCACAAGGGTATCAACCACCGGTCGAAGAAGGTCCTTCGGAGTACCAATCAATTCCACTTAGCAAAATTGAGGATTTTGGAGTTCACTGCAAGCAGTACTACTCCCTAGATGTCAATTTTTTCAAGTCGGAACTTGGTGGGACAAGAACCGGTAGATCTTCATCCGTTTTCCTTCATGGGTTCATTTCTATGTTCAGATTCTCATATTCTTTCGGCTCTGTGGAGTACCTACTGGTTGAATACATTGAGTAGTTCACCATTGTTGACCAATGCTGGATATATAAATAATCAAATAGGAGATTTGAGCATGAAATTACGACAGGTTTGTTTCTTCCTGTGCTGCTTCTTCCATCTGTAAGACTTGCAACTATATTTTACCAGTATTTCCACGGATGACCTAAGTTTTTGTAGCGCTATTCTTTCGTTTGGCCCTTTGGCTACATCTTTCTGTCTTTAATTTTTATTCTTAATTAAAGCTCGCTCCCTAGTCACGCCCCAGTTCAATGATGCCGGTCCTTTCTTATTCCGAAATGATAGGTTAAAGAACGTGAAGTTTGAGGTGTCCAGGCTGTTGTTATGCAGATATGAATGCCTTTAACTATTCTTTAATTCTAGGTAGAAAAAAGATGGGCGCGTAGTGAACGAACGAACGATGTTATGGAACAGCTCGATAAGGTGTTGGTGGATTATCGTCATTTTTATCACTAACATTTTTTCCTGCAATTTCCTGGTCATTTTACTACATTTTTTGAGCGATATTGTACTTGTATAGAATTTTTGCTTATTGTGTTGGTAATTTAATAGGAGCATTTTTAGGATTGTGCGCAGTGAACTCTTTCAATCTGTGTGATCTTTATTCTGTTTTCAGGCTGTAAAAGACGCCCACACTGTGTGCTGCGAACTGTCGTGTGGTGTAATGATGCAACACATTAAACGTGCTATGTTTAACCGCGGCGAAATCTGTGGTCTAAACGAAGACGTAAGAGTTGACGATGAGCACGTTGTGGAGAATAATGCCGAAGACATTGCTCCACCAGCATCATTCGATGACATTGATCTACCAGACGAAGTGCTATTGGTAGAGGCCGTGAACTGAAATGGTAGTGCTTCAATTTTGTTTTCTGGTTCAGTATTATCAATTTCTATGTGCAAAAGTAGTGCAGAGTTTGATTTTACGCCCTATTCCGAGTGTATTTTGTTCTTTTCTTTTGATTTTGAGAAACGTACGAGTATCTTTTTAGTGAAGTCTTCTACTATTGTTTTTCTGTTTCAGTGAATGGTTTCTTTCTATTCCTTGAAGTTCTACGAGCAAACACACAATAAAGGGCTTGAGCTATGTTGCGTGAGCTAAGTAGAAGCGGATAGAATTCAAGATATCCGGCCGTCAGTGGCTCGTTGAAAATGTGGATGCATTTGGCGAGGCTGCAAGATATCTGCAAGCCACAAAGATTAGTGTTATTCTTCGCCTATACTAATTGTGTTAGTGGAAAAGATCGTAAACCTCTACGAACGACGTAAAATACCATGCAATGCGCTTTGGCAAGCACAACATGCTGCTAGTGCAATTTCTGCAACGCGAATAAGCTCATCAGTTCAGAGAGTAGAAAGTCAACCGATCATCAGACATGTAAATTCTTTAAAATCAAATAACAGAAGCAAAAAAAAACAACTGCATTCTCAGTATTACTCATTGATCACATTCATTTCGTGACTTCTCAGGTGTGGAGCTGCCGCATGACTCTGGAAAAGTGAGTGACGGTGAAAACTTGTGTACTCTGTGTCGCCATTCTTACTGGCATTGAATATGTTCAGGATAGGATATGGGCGATGAATATGAACAACTTGGACCAGGCCCACTTGATTTACCACCACCTCCAGGTGGACCACCACCTCCACCGCCAGCGTTTGCTCCACCACCCCCATCGCCAGCGTTTGCTCCACCACCACCACCACCGCAAGGTGGTTTTTCAAATCCTATTTTTGGTCATTCTGAATCTGAGAAGAAGAAGGGAAAGAAGATTGATGAAAGAAGGGAGGGATGGAAAGAAGAGTCGAGAGGTGGAAGGAAAGCGGACAAGAAATCTAGGTATTATTCCATAACACCTCAATTAAGTATAGTAGGGTCAAAACGACATGAAGCACGGTGTAGTTGCGTAAGCGGCTGGACTGGAAGCGGTGCGGCGGAGCGTAGCGGCTAGAATCTAGAGCAGACCCTTACTGACACCATTCCTCGCTGAAGTTCACGATGGTCCCACCTCGATTTCAATCACATCTCCACCGTAACGCTTGGAGCGCAGCCGATTAGGCAACTTCATTGGGTTTCATGTCGTTTTGACCCAACTATATGTCAATACTATGGACGAATGATTTCGTCGAACTATTAGCAAGTTCTTCAAGCTCTAGCAGCAATGCGAGTCACTCAAAACCTTCCTCAGAGAAGAGAAAAAAATACAAAAGGGGAGGAAATCTATCGGAGTCGGAATATCTTGCAGCACCGCAGAAAAAGGTGATAGTTATCTTGTTGCATAAGCAAGGAAACATTTTCTATGGATGTTAAAAACAGAAATATGCGCAAAAAATTTTGTACGCTATACTTGTTGTAGAAAGGGGGTGATGTTCAAGAGAGAAACAGGTGAGGGTTGGCGAGAAGTTCTGTTGCAACTGTAATGTTAATTGTTCGAAAATACCCTGGAGCCACCTTTCATCCCTTCGAGATTGAAAAATTGATTCTAGCCCCGTCTGGTAGGATAAAAGCACTGAGTTGACACATCGGCTAGCCTCCGCAAGTTAGTGTATAAGCTATTTACGCGTTCATAAGCCGCAATCGATTCAGAAGGGTTGTAGTTGGGTGCGTCGACGAAGTCGTACGGGATTCATTAACGCAAAACACTGCCTATGTGTCAAAAATATAATTTGTGGAGCTCTTTGTATCATATCGTTATAAACTGTTCATCATTTTCAGGGTTTCTGTAGCATACCATGCTTTTGTTGCGTGACATTCACTTTCATCATTACGGTAGCGGTAGTCTTCGCAGCAGTTGTTGCACTTCATGTTGGTGGGGTTGTTGATTGGATACCAGCTATAAATGAGACTTACACTGAGTTTATGCTTAGAAAAGAAGAAGATAATTCACAGTAATCATTGTTTAGGACTTTCTGCTATAGCTAAATTATAATTAACTTTGTTATGTTAATCGTTTTGACTGCTCTTTTGACCATTAATAAAACTTGTTACTGACGTGCCTTCGTTAGTTTCACACTTTAAACGTGAAGTGATTTTGCAGATTATACACTCGGTGCTGGATGTTTTCAACCGCGTCACCGCAACGAGAATCCCGCAATGCGGTCCCTTTTCTCTTTGACGTACACTCTCTCGTTCTCCTTCGCTGATTCAATCGAAGCACATCGTTCTTGCATGGCTATACGATATAGTATGCATCGTATGGTGGTAGTGTTCATCCGCACTCAGAATATAAGGGAAGAAAACAAGCTACAGCATATCTAACGAATAAACAAATAATAACAAGATGACTTGTGGGTGGCTTGTGGCTGTGTTTCACACGTAATGGAACAGGTCACATGTGACATGCTTCACCGTAACATGTTTTTAATGAAAAATAATTCGATAATTCATATCCGCAGACTTCTTATCAGGTTATGATAAACAAATACTAGACAATTTCTAAAAGGAAACAAGATGGTCTAGGATCCTTACGAATGGTATGGTTCATTTGCTAGTTACGTGAGCAACAGTTCGCTACGCAGAACGTGGTCTGTTACATTAAAGTGTGTTAGACTTGTTGAGAGGGTGAATCTTTTGCCAAATTCAGATAATAAATGGGCGATGAATACGAGCAATTAGGACCACCGGCAGGAGAGATTCCTCCACCTCCTCCTCCTCCACCACCACCACTTGAGCCGGGTGAACCGTTCCCTCCTCCACCTCCTCCACCCCCTCCACCGCCACCACCTCCTCCACCACCTCCACCACCGCATCCACCACCACCTCCACCACTACAACAACACCCAACAACGGGAGGTCGAGGATGGTCTAACGAAAGACAGAATAAATCAGCAGAGCAAGGGTGAGGATAGGACAGACCTGAATCTCACGTATCATATGATTGTTTAAATTTGTTGATTTTTTTAAAGGAAGACAGCAAAGAAGAAAAAAGGCAAAAAGGGTGTAAGAAAATCGTCGCTAGACAATTCAGATCCTCCATCACCAGCACAGCAGGCGGCTCGTGGTGTAATTATTTGTTTCCCTAAGGTTGTGGATTACTCTCAGCTAAACGAAAACTGTTCATATTTCAGACGTGTGTGGTTGTCGTCAGCATCTTCATCTCATTCGTTATTATTGCCACCGTTTTTGGTGTAATTATTGTGCTTCACTTAGTTGATGTAGTTAACTGGTTCCCAATCATAAAGAAACTGGCTGGTAAATAATGAGAGACTTCCTTTTTTGAGTAACTAGATACGAATTATTGCTACTATTATGAAAATAGGATGTATGCTCAGCATACACGCCATTTTCATATATTTCTATCGAATAATGTTTGTATTACGGTGTGAGTTCGACGAGCAGGTTTTGTTGCATGACAGTGAATGAATTTTCAAGTTTTTAAAATCAATTTCATGCGTGGGCCATGAATGTTGTACAGTTTATTTGTGTGATCAATACTAGTGAATAATATAATATATGAATGTAATAGTGAATATGAATATAATAGTGAATGTATCAACAAAAAATTTACAGAAGTTGTACCGTTTTCACTGCACCACCGAGTTCCAGCAATGTAAAATGAACTAACTAAAACATATGTCGAGAGATGTATCGATACTTAATGATTTACTTTGTTATTTTATTATTTTTACATTTCTTCGACGTTATTTTAGAGAAAATCACATCTCTTCCCTTGGGGAAATCATATCACGGAATTGACGAACTGGGAACTGACGGTGTTGGGGCACTGAAATGTAAAACTCAAGTGTGAAACCGATTTGTGAGAAGGACGAATACATGTGCCAGTGTTAGCTGATGTGGATGTTGGTTACCACTGACGTAGTGGTCACCAATGATAGTTGTCTTAGGTAAAATTTTCATCGGCATGTTTGCGACCGTAATCACCGGAGACGGAGAGGGCAGGGTCAGAACGACATGAAGAGCGTACGCAGTTGCGTACGCGGCTTCTCTCGAGGCGCTTCGGTGGAGTGTAGCGGCTAGGAACGTGGTGGAAGCCTCGCTGGCACCACTCATCGCTGTAGTTTGCGACGGTCCTAACTCGGTTCCAACTGTTGCTTTCACCGCGTTGTTTCGAACACGCACGCAACTGCACCGGAACTACTCTCGGGATACATGTCGTTTTGACCCGACTATAGCGAAGATAAGGTCCAAAGCTAAAGAAAAAATCCCTTACACTTACCATTCCAAGTGACTCCTAGTTCTGGATAGAAACTAAAATCCTTTGTAATAGGTAAAGTACGTATACATATCTGACGCTGATGTTGCACCTATGGTCTATGGTCTCGAATAGATTTCGTACGGTAACAATTAATGGAATTGATGTACTTCATGCGGTCCTTGCGTCTATTAAAGGCATCACCCCACGAATCTGAGGTGGTACGGATTTCAGGCAGAGTATCCCTATACGGGATCGTAGATTAAGGAGAGGGGAGTGATTCCGTCCATTTCTTCCTAATTGCCTAAAACACGGCCCGGAAGATACGGCTTCGGGCCTTCCGGCGCACTATTTCCTACAAGGAGTTCGACTGAAGTGCTCCAGCCTTGTGCACGCGCCGCATTTTCCGGGCCGTTTTTTTACGGCAATTAAGAAGAAATGGACGGAATCACCTCCCTCTCCGTAATCTACGATCACGTATACGAATACTCCGCCTGAAATCCGTACCACCTCAGATTCCTGGGGTGATGCCTTTAACATAAGTTTGTTGTAATTAATTTTGATGTATTGAGCCTGACTGCACTTTGCATGGAGATTTCCGAATAAGGGAGAGGGTGGTTTCTATCCATTCTACCCAATTCACTGCGGACTGTAGTTGTGTAGATATGTTGTAAATCATCATAAATTGTGCTGCATTCTTTATTGTATAGCAGCACTGCAATGTCGGAGAAGATATTCTCTTGTATTTTTTAAAATTTTTTCTACTCTGCAATAAAGCTCTTGATTTGCTTTGTTTTCTGTATTCTCTCTTCGCTTGTCATCGCAGAGTAACAGATGTTTGACAGCTATTATTTTTCTAGTCGCGTTGTTAGGAAAGGGGGGGGGGGGTGTAGCGCAGTCGGTAGAGTGCACGGTCAATGCCGTGCACATTATCCTTTATCGTTTGTAGCTAGGAAATAGAGTCAAAAAGAGCGATTATTTTGTTGTACACATTACCTACTTAACTCATTCCTTAATGTTCTACAAGTCAAACTCCTTTGTATTCGTTTATTGCAGGATCAAAAGATGAATAGATATGGATAAGAGAAAACGTTCATATGGAAAAAAAACGGCTTTTGTAATCTTTTAGCTCTTACTTTATGCTATAGCTCTTGAATTGATTTTCTTAGCTGTTATTTCTAGTTCTTTCATATCATTGTTATGTACAACTAACGGTGATAAAATGACACCAGCACAAGGAGTGACTTTGCTGGTTTCACCGGGACCATGCCAGGAAAGTAGGTATTAATGAGTTTATTTTGCATGTTGAAATGGTCTTCAACTAAGTCTCATTCAGCGTGGCGCAATGGAGATTCACTTTTTTGTTGATTTCCATCAAGACTTCCTTCTCTCCGTGGATTGCAAAAACTTTGGAACTTTCGAAATCATGCGTCCAAAGGCCGAGGTTTCATTGTCAGTAGTGATTATTAGTGGTTTGAGAGAACCTGAGATGAAAACAGACACTGCGGGATCATCTCAATTTGCTTTCAGTTTGGTTGCAAAAGAGTGGGTGGAGGGTATATCTAGTAACAGTTTTTGAGGGCTTGACTAGTAAGGCCATGAACTGACAGGGAGGGCAAAAGCTGCTGTCAGATCATGCCTCTAACTTTCAAAATCCAGGTTATGAGTCTGGAAGTGGTTCTTGTCATGAATAGAACTCAAATATAGTGCAGATATTTGCGGATATTCACCAGATATGACGTTGGCGAGCTCAACTACAGAATTTTCGAACATTTGTAGTTGGCTTGTAGCGTTGAAGGACCTGTTGAAGACGGAAGTCTTCAAATGACCGCTAACCACAAAAAACTGAAGTAGTTGGAACCTCTGGATCATCTTCTTCGAATAATGTTAAACATCACGTTAAACATTATTCGAAGAACTTCAAATTTTCGAATTTTAGCCTTGATTTCCACACTTAGCATTTATCATAGCATTTGAATGCGTCCTGATTTGATAACCGGATCCTGTTTCAAAAAATTTGCACGGCTATGCTAACTTTCAGGAGTAATCCAGGTGTTCTGCTGATTTTTGTGCATCCGACTGTCGCAATTATGATCGCTTTTATGGAGACCTGAGCGAGAAACTCGCCGTTGTCCATTGTCATCGCGAATTTTGTGGTTTGTGTAGGATTCTGAAAATGTCACAATGTTCTTCTGCGAATGATAAAATGTTTCTTCCTTCGGTGTTTTTGAAGGATCACTACTTTTTTGGACGGAATCTTTATGGAACCATTCACAGTGTTGCGCGCAAAACAATCATTGACAAGAATAACTAATTAGATTATTAGGGAAGACAACGGGGGTTGGAGGGAGTGGAGCCTGAGGAAGATGACAAAGCTTCAGAATTTCTATATTTCAGAACTGTATTCCTCAGTAATATTTTTCTTAATTAACAATTTCTTAGTAATGTTTGCAAAATCTCATGACAATCATGGGATGACTCATTCTCAATTTTTCACTCCAATTTTAGTTCAAAAATTATTTGCTTGCTTAAAGGCATCACTCCACGAATCTGGGGTGGTACGATTTTCCTGTGGAGTATTCGTATGCGGGATCGTAGATTATTGAGAGAAGTGTGATTCCGTCCATTTCTTCCTAATTGCCGTGGGTAAGGGCCCGGAAGATACGGCTTCGAGCGTTCCGACCCACTATTTTCCACAAGTAGTTCGATTGGAACGCGCTAGCCTTGTGCACATCTTCCGGACCGATTTTTACGGCAATTAGGAACAAAAGGACGGAATCAGCCCCCTTTCCATAATCTACTATCCCGTATACGAACACTCCACCTGAAATCCGCATCACCTCAGATTCGTGGTATGCTGCCTTTAATTTAGTCTATTTGTCATTCAGGGGTATTTTACTGTCCAACATTTTCCTGATCTTCTTAAAATAAGACTTTTGAATACACTTCATTTTTCTGACTAGTATCCTTTAAGGTAAATTTGTTTCCTATAAAGTAAAGTGTCTGGCGTTAATCAATCCACTTAGGATGCGCCTCCACATTCACTTCAATTCAGAATCATTCGAGGTTACGAACGTGTAACTGGCCTATACATGACTTCCTCGCAGACAACTCTGGTACCAATTTGTCGACCCCGGTGGGATTAAAGGTTTGGTGAGCACAAGGGTGGATTCGAACTTCCGATCGACCGACCAGATAGCGGAACCTCTTACCGATTGCGCTGCAGCCGCCCTCTTTTTTCTATATTTCTTGTTATTGAAATACGTTATGATGTTTGTCTTCTTTGTTTCTTCTACCAGAAGAACTGATATTCTGTGCTACTAATGGAAGTTGCAGTTGACCAGATGTTTTTTGTATTCCTACATATACGAAATAGCTTGCATTCATTAACATTATTCAGATAAATTACCTGCATCGTTTTGATGAAGATCGGTTCGTTCAAAGGAAAAAAGTGAAAAGTAAGGCAACAATGAAAAAGTTACAAGTTAAAGAGGGTATTTCAATTAAGGAAAAGAATTGAAAGCATACATGCGATAGTCGGAGCCGCTGCTCCGACCCCTTCACTTCTGGAGTGGGGAAGGGGGTTGGCGGAGGGACCCCTCCACTTTTATAAGGTTGGAGAGGGGATTCTCATCACTTGAGGTGCACCCAATGAGCAAGCCCTCCTCCACCTGACGGTCCGGATCCTCCCTATCGCACCTATGATTGAAAGGTTTTTTCAAAAATAGAACGTATAGAAGAAATTAAATTAAAACCTAGCTTAACTTAGAACTAAATACTTAGTTTGCTTAGCGTCACCCACCGTAATTTTTTATTATGCGTAAAATATGTACATGACTCTGTACTCCAGTAACTTTTTAAATTTACTTCAGCTGCGCCTAGACCTACGATTAAGCTCCTGACCTTAATTTCTCCATTTGTATTCAATTTCTAAGCACTTAGAAATAACTTTGCGTTACATAGTTAGAGTATCTTTGTATCTTGCACGACATGTTTTTCGAAAACTTTGTGAAATTGTACCGAACTATTTTTTTCTTTTTTTTTCTTCTCGAAGATCAAGGTGACATTGAAATGCACGTCTTCAATCTTTTCCGAAGATAAATTATTGACGAAGTCCGAGCCGGCGTTCTCGCAGTTCCCCATTTTATTCCCGCGCTGTGCGACAACGCATCTGTCCGGTTTGTAAGGGGCGCTAATATTGTGAGCGCTGGGATGATAAATGGAGCACGACACGTAAACATCTTGTAGGGCAATTTGAATAATTCAGACACGAGAAAAGGCTTATTAGGGCGCACAGGCCGTGTGAATGCCGTCGCGCAGCCAACGTACGCTGCCGACAACAAAATGTACATACTTGTGATCCGTTCCGTTTTCCCGCCGTAATGTGATCAACAGAGCGCTGCTCCAGTACTCTTTTTCCTATTTCTTAGTGTTCCTGAAGCACGAAAACAAGTCTTCCTTCTCTGATATAATCTGGTTAATCACAAAACAACAACTCCTGCATGTTTTCGGGAGATGCAAGAGGAGTGAGGAGAGGAGGATGGAAAAAAATAAAGAAAGAAAGATGGGGAGAAAGAAAGAAAAAAAGAATGAATGAATCAATAAATGAATGAATGAAACAAAAAAAGAGTAATTGAAAATCCCCATCGGAAATGTTTCTTGTAAAAGAGAGCCCCAGAACTTATAAAAAAAACAATGAGGAGCCGGGAAATGTAGAGATCCAAATGATTTCTTCTGATACGATTAAGGTTCACCCGGTAATAAATAGTAATGCATACTATTTCTGAATTAAAGTATACATGAAATAGGTAGACACAAAGGACATTAAGAATAGAAAAAAATAACAGTTGCACCTTAGAAAGATTAAAACTTTAGGAGAGGAAAAAATAGGATAACCAAATCAAAGAAAGCACTATTCTTCGTGTTAATACACTTTGGGTCGATTGTAATGCAATGGTAAGAGTTTTCATTGCGACTGCACCGTTGATGGTTCGAAACTGCCGCGGATCATCCAAGCCTTCTCTTCTTGTGAACTCGGTAAGTTGCTCAGGAAGAATACGAAGACTAACTTGACAGAGTGGATGGCCCTCGCCGTTGCTTGTATAGGCCGTTATCTCACGTGTCCGTTAGCTTCCCGAATTGAAATCTCAAAGGAATTGATTAATCCAAGGACTTGATTCTTAGTCCTTCAAAACTGCAAGTCCAAGAGAGAAAAACAGTTAGTTAGAGAGAAATTTACTCTGAGAAGCACTAGTATCGCCGAGAAGAGCGATCAATCAAGTAAAATTATCCACGTTTCGAATGAAATTGTTGGCAGCTGAGGTTGCAAAAAGTGCAAATCTTTGAAAAAAAAAACTAAAATACATGAGCGTTGTGGTTCAAAAGATATCTAGAGTTGATGTTAGAGGTTAGAGATCATTACGACAAAATATGCGTGTAGTTCTCTCGTTTGAGTTTTGTGATGAGCTTTAAGTATATTCCGGGCATTCCTTCAGTATTTCTTTGAAGAGGGACGTTTAGTGAAGTTACTACTTCAACGATAATTCTTCTGTTATTAGGTGCTTGTTCATCAATGAATAATGATTTTCGTTCATTAGCATCTCACTGGAAGGTCGCATTCTTTGAAAAACGTAACATATCGAATCAAATCCACAGGAGCTGCTTTTGGTTGTTTGGATAATGTGAGGGATCTACGGCAACTGAGACAAATTCCAGTTCCTTCTGCCAACATTGCATAACATGACATGCTGCCATGTTAGGTATGCTGGTTCCTCCATGATTAAAGTTCTCTTCAAGCACCTCACAAAGCACAAAATTTTGCTCGCTTAATTTCTAGAGATAAGATGAGGATTCTCGTGACACTTTGACGACAGCGCGACTCAACGGTGAGGCGTACAGTTTCCAACAGCTATTTTTTCATAAGTACCTAATTTTTCAAAAAAGTCCTTTGTTTTTGATTAATTTATTGTTTTCGAATAAATCACAAATATAGCTTGAAAAGGTCGATTGACTTATCCCACACGCCAGATACGCAAAAAAGCTCCCCGGGGGTTAAGTTCGGTACCTAGTCGATGCGTGCCTGCTTGTATAACGCTCACATGCATAAATCATTCCTAGCGGTTCCCAAAGAAAAGAGAAAAAGTCACGAAGCGCAGCGACAAATAGTGTCAATTCTCATTCTCATGTGGACCGAATTGCTCTTCTGAAAACTGCGCTGAATTTGTGTCCTTTCAGAAACATTATGCGCCAGAGTTTAGCGAAGAAGAAAAGCAAGCGATATGCTGATTATATTTGTGCTGACTACTCGACCAGAGGTCGTGCTTTCGCATTTGTACTTCTGGTAGGGTTCGTGTTGGTTTTCAGAGGAAAGGGCATTCCTACAATCCACGAATGTTTACGTTTGTTTATGACTCAAGTATCAACTAGCACGTGTAGTACACAAGCAGGGGTTTTTGTTTGCACTTCGTTTTGCCACTCAGTTCTTGTTACACCAGATGTTCGGGCGGAGTACGAGCTTAAATCGCTAATAAAAGCTATGCGCCGATGATTGGCAGCTTCGTTCGTGTACATATCAAAGTTTTGGGTGGTCCAAAACGTTGAGATACGAACATTTCCTTCTCGATCTCCGTGCGTGGTTGAGTGTCGCTTTTTTTCTTCTGCTCCGCTACGAATAGCTTATTTATGCTTCTTCCAATTCATCACATTCACTCTTTGGCCTTTCGGTGTCCGCCGTTCATTTATCTCCGCCCGGATGTTCGACCTGAAGAAAATTCTGGTCGATTTTCCTTCGCGGCTCGAGGACACTTGCTCTTTCTATAGCAACATCTTTGCAGGCTATTCTATGAAGCTTCACAATGGATTTTCTCACTTCAGCATATTCTTGGAAGTTTGCTCACTCAACATTTTCTTTCTATTAATGTCTACTCGTATTTTAGAAGCTTGAGCAACATCTCCGGAAATAAGCGATGGTGCGAAGCACCTTCAATTTTCTTCCTATTTTATCCACTACACATGACATGAAAACAATAGGAAAAAAAAAATAAATTTCCTAGATGTTTTGAAAATCTTCAGGATTTAACAGACAGAACTATCCAAATTTTCAACTTCTATGTCCATTTTTAATAAAGCCACTTCACAACCACTGACAGGAACAATTAATACAACAAGAAAACTAAAATATCAGGAAAAAGATGTTTTTGAAGCTATGGAGTGCTACGAAATTTTCAAACGTGTAAACTGATAACATCTTTCGATCTCTAGAATCCATGGAATATAGTGCTGTGAGCAAATAATCAGATTCGGTCCATAAGTTACATAATGTACCTCACCAATGGACACTTTGTTCTTCCAGTGTTAAGCAGTCCACCGTGTTAAATGTTCACTCGATTCGCGATCTCCAAATTTCCCCTGAACAGAAAGAAAGAAAGGCGCCTAACGGAACCGACCCAAAAATGTTCCTTCAAAATTCCGGAAAATTCAAGGAACATGCATGTTGGGAGATAAGATATGCATGGAAAGGACATTGAAAAACGAATTCCGAATATGTTCTCTTCACTTTCGAAAACGCTCGGGTTGGTGAGCTATACCTCATTCTCGATGATTACATATCTCTACATCTATGATGTGTAAACTTCTAGAAGTCTCTAAATCCATAATTTCCAGGCAGAAGATACCGTAACTACGTGATCCATGCAGAGCTGTTTCGTAATGTTTGCAAAAATTGCACCTTGATTTTGAATTTGGTTTAATGTTGTCCCACACTTTCCCGCTCTCTTCTTTCTTTCTTTTTTGGTATTTCAAGAAATCACTTGAGAAATTCGAAATGATCACCATTTGAGGACTCAGAACCCCCAAAAATTGAACAAAAGGCCCGTAAGATTGAAACTAAATAATTTAAACACTAGAAAGCAAAGAATCGTGCAGCAAGCTGCAGCGTGGACAATACAAAGAGCTATTTTGAAAAAGAAGTCATCGATTCCTTTCCTCTCTATCGCATAGTATTGCTTATTTGATTATATTTTTTTTGGAGTGCTTCCTTCTTTAACCGCATACTCCCTCGTGCATCCTTTGAATGTCTCTCATAGAGTTTAAATCCCTTGATCTCTCCCTATGACTTCTTCTCGAGAAGGAACTTTATTTTGCACCTCCCTCTTGACCATTTGGCCTCTTTCACGTGTCCTCATAAGGAGTATCATGGAAACCTAATCGTTTTTTTTCCATTTGCTCTGCTTAATCATGCGTTTATTTTTTATTTATATCAGCTTTAAAGCATAAGTTACTGTTTAGGTTTCCCTCAATTTTTTGCTTTTTTACAAAATTTGTGATTTTTGCTTTTTGTCTAGTAAATTATGGCCTGACTACTCTTCTCATAGTATTGAGAAGACAAACTCGCTTGTATGTGCAAACTTGGCTTTGCCAGGTTGGTACGACTCACGAAGAGCCCAAAACGGTAGCGAGAAGCGCAGGGGTTATCGGCCAAGGCTATTTTCTGTGTTTTCTTGTCTTATTTGCTATACTTGCTAGATGCACTAGGAAATCCTGAAACGCCTCGTTTTTCAAAGTTATTTGCTCTGGAAGGGTACACAATCAGCAGCGTTACTAATGTATCCTTCGTATTTGCGTAGAAGCCCAGGTTTTTTGATCTACGTGCCGTCTGTAGCTCACTGCCGAAATGAAAATGTTTTCTAGGATTCTACAGACATGTGCGCTGAGCTATAACTGAGAAATAATTGTTAACGATGGGTGTTCGCTTCGCTTATTGTTTACTCTTTATGCATCTGTGTTTACCGCTTATCCATCCTTGCGGATCCTTAAAGTAAGTTAGGGTTGGTGTGGCGCAGTCGGTTAGAGATCCGTTGTAGCCACACGGTCAAGGGTTTGAAACCGCCCTTGTGCAAACCAAGCCTTTCATCCCTCCGGTGTTGATAAATTGGTACCAGACTTGTCTGGGAGGATGAAAACACTGACTTGATCATCAGCTGGCCCCCGCAAGTCTTACGAATTCCAGTAAAACGCGCTGCTGTATCCCAAGTGGATTGATGCGCCAGTGACTTTATCCTTTTAAAGTAATTTATTGTTCCACATCACTAAACAAATCGTTGTTAACAATAAGAAGTACCGTTTGCACAATGTCCAGTGATTAATCAGGACGTTGACTAATATGCCATTATGAGTTGCGTCGTTCGATATGCAGACTACGTGTGGTATTCCTGGTCCTTATCGTTTATGCATTTGACTCGATCTGAAAAATTGCCATTAGGTCAAAATTCAAGTTGTTGTACTCCATTTATGAGGTTGTCCGTGGGAATCATTCAGTTTCAACTCTGCCAGGAAAGGAAGGAGGAAAAGAAGGTGTGAAAAGCGAGAAAGAACTAAAATCCTACCCGTTGTTAAGAGGAGACATGTCATAGTTTGCATGGGTCAATGATAAAGCAAGGTAAGAGCGAATTTCTCATTTCATCCGCATTTGTTTATGCTTGTTGAGGAAACGGAAACTGTGAGAAATTTCATTTGCGCTTTTTTGAAGTTATCAGGGGGTATGGAAAAATTTTTTTTTTCAGCTATGATCTCTACAACCTTCCAACCCTCTTGTCCTAACCACTTATTTGGACTCAAGCTGATGTTCCAGATCCGACGCTTAAAGTTTGTCAATAAAGAAAGTTGTAAAGCTTTGTTTGGAACAGCGTTCGCTGGCCTGGTACTGAGGTGTTTGGTGTCAGGTAGCGTGGATGCATTAGGAAGTGTTTGCAAAGCGCTCTCAGTTCCTTGTAATCAATCCCTCTCGGACACTGGATAACCCATACCTGGATATGGGGGTTGAGCACGAAGTGACGCACCGATAGGGCACGTTTGCACTGTTCTTTATCGACGTAAAGCTCCGTCGTTTAAAATTTCCAATTGAAAAATGTGACAGCCGTTGATTACTAGCATAGTCCTGCTTTCTGTAACCCTTACCCTCATTCATCGTTTAACGATCTTTTTCAGCCACTAGCGCCAATTGGATGTACTATTAGTTTTTTTTTTCTGTAAAAGCATAATGCTTTATGGTTGGTGTGTGGAGATAACGGCAGAAGAACGAGTTTTGCAATGAACGTTGCAAATTCGTTAAAGCTGCGCTCCTTAATGATATGGGTAATCGGCGAATGGTCGACGGGCGAAGGGTGGTTTTATGATCGGCGTTTATTGCTGGAAACGGCAGTGCAGATGGCTCGTGCATCCGAACAAGAGGATTGGACTAGATCGCCTGCTCGGCCCCGATCATACGCTACTGCCTTATGGCACTGACTTGGTCCACCGAACGATTCAGACCACCTCAGAAAGTTCCGCGTTATTTTTCACTCGTCGTTCTTCGAAATGCTGGTTACCCACAGTGTCGTAATCCTTTCTTCTGATTATTGCTGCAAACCATCAACCATTGTTTTTTTCTGGGATTTTCTTCCTCAATATGCAGACATGTGCTCTTAATTCATTTTGCGAAGAAATATGAACGAAAAAGTTTGCTGATTTTGCTCTGTTAGTGCTTTTAGTGTGTTGATGGTTAAGAGCTTTAAAAAGGTTTTTTTTTCTCTTCTGGCCTTTTTCTTCTGTTTATTTACTTCTTGCTGCGGAAAACGTTAGTTTTCAGACTTTTCTTTAAGCTAAGACAAGCCATGCTCATCTCCCAGATGACTGTTACATCTCATCCTTTCTATATCCATGAATTATTACTTTGAGCGTCTCTCTTTCAGTTTTGTAATCTTTTGATTCCGTGCTGTTCCAAAAGATCCAAAGTAGTGTTGGTTCAGGGGATTTTCTTTCTTGACTCAAGGAGTATTGGACCAATTTTTTACTTGCAAAGATATTTCGCAGGATGTTTTTCGAATATATCTATATACTCTTTCTCTTTAACTGTTGCGAAGTATTGCAATAGTCAAGAGTTGTTTTGTTCCGCACCGAGTCACTCAGTGTCAGCAAGCTGCGGTAATTTATCACGTGTCGTGGTGGTGAATGAATGTTCTGCTGTTTATTTCTTTCCCCCTGGCTGCATTACATTTATAGTCCATTCCGGATTCCATTTCTCACTCTTTTACGCTTTAATCCGGAGCTTCTGCTCCCCCCCCCCCCTTCTCCGCACTCGAAAGCTTATTAAGGCTGCATCTTGACCTTCTCATTACTCCACTGGTGGTCGAAAGCTAAGATGGAAGAATTTTTCGATGTCCTCTTCAGGCTAAGGAAAGCTAACTGTTAAAGAAAGGTGAGCATAAAATGAAGAACTTAGCGATGAAACTTGGGAGGGAACTATGTACACGATGCCGGCACCTAATTTCTAGAACCCGTTCGGGGATCGCCTGAAAGGAAGGAATTCTTAAGTCTTTTGATAAGAATTGATAAGAATCCATTTTTATGGAACATAAACATGCATTTCACAAAATTTCAGGTTCACTTCAGTGACTCCTACATACATGCTAGCATATACATTCTTTTCTCTTTTATTATTGTTAGTGAATTTTTTCTTTTTTCATTATTGAACGAACCATTCAATTTAAGTTCATGTGGGCGTTGCTATTCATGTTTTCTTCTTGTGCTGTGTAACCTACATTTTGTCGGCCGCAAAATTTCTTAAAGGTGGTTGCTAGAAGTACGAGCAAACCTCTCTTATTTCCGCAGATACAGCGACAAACCTACTGTCACTGTTTTGACACTGTTTTGCGGAAATTCTCAGGCCTTCTTCTTCTTTCTCTTCCCACTTTTTTCCGTGCGGAACTCCTTTCTTCGTTTTTTCTAAGGATCTTTTAATAGCTGAAATCCCGCAAAAGTCAAGTCGTGGTGTTTCTTCTTCTTGAACAGAGAGAACAAATAGGTCGGGTCTGAGCCTACATGGGGAATCACTGGATTGAAACAATTGGTACTGCAGTGGACGAGGGAGGTGCTATAATTGTTTTCGCAACAGTCGCATGTACTCCGTGATACGGCAAGAATCACCTGCCTGCGTTTCGCGACACTTAGCGGCTTCCGTGCATCAAAGCTGGCGCAAATGTTTGCGTTACGTTGCGATCTGCGGCGGTCCGGCACTCAATTCTTGTTCGCCGGACAGCGCTGTTTTAATGCTGTCCACCTTGCGATTAACCACATGAAACTATACAAAAAGTTTCTTTCCTTTGAAATCTCCACTTTTTTCCGTTTATCCTCCTCTGCTTGGACACTGTGTTTGGACATGCGATTGGCAATTGTTGTATCGCGCTTTTCTGTGGAACTTTCGTCAAGGCCGTGACGCTCTTCATTATGCGAATGGCCCAGCGCTCGGTTCGAGTGCCGCCGAACGACTGATGAGCTGGAATTCCTCAGGACTCGTTTTTAGCAACAATAACCTAGTCGACATTAGTGCAAAAATGGTAATGCGGTAGCGAAAAATTCCTCAGGCCGTCTGTGACCTCGTTCTCCTGTGTTCTTATTGCTTCCTTGCTGTGCTTCTCAGTTTCTCTGGATTCGTTTCCAATATAGTTCCCTTATTCTTTCTTCCACTAACAAGCCTAGTGATCCTGTTGACATTTCAACAGACACGCAGCTACCAACTACTTTTCAGTACTAACTGCGTTAAAAATTCCGTGCTAAATTTCGCATTCACTTTTCTCGTTGTCTCGCAGTTTTCTCTTATCGATTTGGCATTGTTTTTTTTTTGTTTCAGCTTAGAATAATTAATGTTTTTGTGAAGGGATTGCTTTGTTAAAGTGTTTGCTTGAAAAACCTAAATGAAAGTAATCTGTTCTTGTGCATTCAAGACAGTGGCGGTCGGCAGAAATTCTCCTGAAGGGAGTAGCCAACAAGAAATTTGCACAACTTGTTGAAAAAAGATATGGCTCTTGAACAATAAACAGGCGTAGCTGGAATTTTATTGAAAAATTATGTATGTTTGCTCAATAATCTACATACGAGCTTTTGAAAAATTTGTGTATGCTTCCGACATTTTCGCTGAAAAACCTTCAGGGCGTCGCACCCTTCGTTTCAGGGCGTGGCAGCTGAGAGGTAAAAGAGGACACAACGGTGTATCTACAACTTGGAAGCGAATCTAAAATCTGAAATTTCTAAAATTTTCGAAACTTCAGCGTGTTTTAAAGTAATTGGAGCGTGATTATTGTACTGTCGTGTGATCACAGAAATGGGAAACTTCGGAAAATGCTTATTCAAAGCTTCCTGTCTTCTTTCTTCTGCCTTTTCACTACGTATTTACTGTATTTGTTTCGTATTCATCGTCGTCACATCCTTTTTGGCCCGGAATTGAGCGTAAATAATGAATTAGGTTTACAGTACATCTTAGTAAGCTTTGGCAAAAAATCTTAGCATTCATTTTCTATGAATATTTTTGGAAATACTGGCCTCCTCTGCGAGAACACAGTCGCCTGATGTCGTCGTCTGTTTATTGTGTGTTGCCAGTAGCATACAGATGATAATTTCCTACTTTTTACTCGTGTCTTCCTGAGAGCGACCTTCAACGGATATAAAATGGAGTAGTTAGTCGAGCAGGCCTTGGCCTCAACTACTGGCTTTGCCAAAAACTCAAGTGGGTTAAGGTTTCTTCAATTGAAAAGCCAATTTTGGTGCGCGGTCAAGTGGTGGCGCCTCTGTAGTCGCCGGCACTTTTGTTTTTCAAAACACCTTGATGCCCATCAATGTGGACCAGAACTGAGGGTGAAAAAAGGTGTGCGTTTGGCGGTAAAAATGAGTGAGTTGCGGCACGCAACATACCGCGGTTGCACGAGTGAACATAAGCACTGGCGAGCGTAAAATGCACGAGCGGCGTGCACTTGCAGAGGAATTGAGTTCCAAGGTCAACTGCTTTTAAAACTTTTTTCGTACCTTAGCTTGATATCAGCGAGTAGCATGTCAAACATCTCTCGGGGCCCACCTGCCCTTAAGAAAAATTCCGCGTTTGGAAAAACACCTGGCTCCGTATCCTACGCAAATTTGCACTCAAACTCTTTTAGTCGTCCTGATTTGTCAGTATGGGCTGTGATCGCAGCAAGAACATCGTTGGAAAACTTTTCATTCATGGAAATGTTGAAATTTGCTCTCAAGCAGCGGAAAAAAAGTTGAACGAAGACTATTTACTTTTTATTATTTGAACCTATTTTATTATTTGAACGGGGATAACACAGTACATAGCGGGTGTCCGATAATGCGGCCGAATTAATTTTAATCTATAGAAGTCGATAATTACACTGCTGTTGTGTTTTTGAGAGATAGGAATCAAAATCACACTACTGCTCAGTGAAACTAGTTTTGATGCAGTGGCAATCTCCAATACTGTAACCAAATCATTCTGAGTGAGTTGAGAACTTAAGGGATACGTTTAGGACAGAATCGGTTAATATTTCTCTGAACTGGTGAAATAAGTTGCTCGAACATCATGTGAAGTTCGAAGAAATGACAATTCAGATCCCGGCTTTACTTTTTTTGCTTTCAGTATTTCTAAAGGGAGAAATCCAACACATGCTTGTGAATAATTGTAGCTGCCTTGGAATATAACCCTGCGGTTAACACCTTTGTTCTTGCGAGTTCTGGTATTAAATTTGAAACCGGCGCTAGTAGCGAACTGACCTCTGCTGCCCACCGACGCCAACACTTCTAATCGGCACGCCTTAATGATGATACTTTCATAATCCTGCAGGAGAATCCAGTCGTCACTTTAATGTGACGAGCTATGGGATGCGGTTGCTACGGTCTTAGTGCTAGCCCTCCTGCTTCTTACTCACCTTTTCTTCTATACATTTATTTATCTATTTCTACACTTAAAAAAATTAAAACATTGATCAAACAATGTTTAGTTTTTCATCTCACGACTGTTGCGGCGATAGATTTGCGTGGCTTTGTTAAAATTGATCCACTCAGTAATTATCTTTTCTTTAGTGCTTATACACTGTGCTTTATTGGAAGGTGAAGTGGTTATTGACTATCCTGTTGTCTTTCAAAATATTTATTTGTTTATGAACCGAATTGCTTCATTAGATCACGCTAATCCCCTACTTTCAAATCGAATTTTCTTTTTTAATCCAAAGAAGTAACGCTGATTTTAGTTCCTCCTCAATTACTCCAGCACTGATACGTTGGCCAAGTATAGCTGGATCAAAGCGAAATGAAGCACGGCGCAGTTGCGCAAGCAGCTGCGCCAGAGGCAACGCGGTGGAGACAGCTTCGGAAACGAATTGGGACCATTGCGAACTGCGGCGATGGGTGGTGCTGGCAAAGATTCCACCACGATCCCAACCGCTACCTACGCCCACTGCGTTGCTTCGAGCGCTGCTGCTTGCGCAACTGTGCCGTGCTTCATGTCGCTTTGACCCTCCTACAGCCCTACTCCACTGCTACAGTAAGAAGTGGTTTATTATTTCTTGACAAACATGCGCCGTCTTTCACTCTTTCATTCCCGAGATAATGAAACTTCTCACACTCCTTGGATTTCTTCCTGGAGTCTTTTGCTTGTATTTGCAAAACTCATTTCTTGTGAATCTTTGTTTAACAAAAGAAAGGAAACGGAGCGCTGCAGGAAAAGAGTGATATTAATGATAATAATGTGGTGAAGTGATGAGCAGAATAATGAAATGAAATGTGGCTCGTATGAAAGAAAGGAAGGAGAAAAAAGGAACTATCTGATTGTGTCCCAAGCGATGCCTCGAGACCAGGTGATACCCTGCAGTGATATGAACCCTTCTGGAAGAAATTCCCTCCTGTTTTTTTTTTTCAAAATGATCTTGCAAAATGCTCCTCAATAAAACTAAAATATTACATAGCTTAGAAGTTGAGATGTTTAATGGGAGATCTACATCTGTAGCATTCCATACACGTTTTTTTCTGACGTTCAACATTTTTTTTGCAGCGGAATCAATGGTGCACTTTTAAGGCGTTTGTGTACCGACAGCGACCTTTTCTGCAAAGTTTATCGGACACGGGGTCGGAATGTGGCATTTAATCTTTCCTTTCCTCAGAATCAGATCGGAAGCTTGTTAGTTTAACTTTTTTGCCTTTCACTCGGTTCTACTTGCCCAGTATTTACATGTGCCTCATCCCGAATTCCTTCTTTCGGATTTGATACAAAAGTGCTCCGTACATCTCATCAAATACAACAACGACTCGGCGGGTTTTTCTTGGCAAATGTCCTTAAATCTTCCAGAAGTGCAAAAGTTCGACTTTCCTTGAATCTTGGCATAGAGATTGCAACTTGTTGATAGTCGAATAAATAATAATAATAAATTTGTTAACAATCTTGGCTGTTGCTTAAATTCGACTATCAACAATGTCCTTAAATCATCCATGAAAACGTCTAAAATAAATAAAAATAACGTGCTACTTCAATTCGTTAACGAAACGCAAACACTACTCCATAACTCTATTTTCGATTTGTCTGCAACTACTATTTCAGCGCTTCCGTTCATCTGCTTTGAATATAGCATAGCACGAAAACTGAAAAAAAAATTGTTGCAGTATACTTTTTGTTGCAATCCGCTGAAAATTAGATGGAAATTGCTATGACAATGACGACAACTAAAAATTGCGTTGAAGCATGACCGCGTTGGCGGGCAAATTATATTTGACACAATTTTTGTGTCCTTCCCACACAAAGTTTCCTGCGTAAAGTATAACTTTTAGTAGAATATATTTGATACATATTTTTTTGTCCTAGTGCCAACCAAGCTTTTCATCCCTCTGTGGTCGATTAATTGGTACGAGACTTGCTTGGGAGGATAAGAACAGTTGGTTGATCATCGGCTTGTCCCCGCCTTTGAGGTCCATTAATGTATGTGTGCAGGGCTAGCCAAAGTATCTTGTCAATGCTCTTATCTTCCGATACAAATCTGTACCAGCCTGTCAAGCCCTTTACTTCAGAAAAAATACTGACCAGATTCTTCGGAGGACATTGCACAGGCCACATTGGTTCGCCTGGTGCGGTATTGAACCGTTGACCGCACAGAACTAGCAGCCAAACAACTTATCACTGTGCTGCTCAACCGGCTCATTTTTTCTTTACAAATCCGAATCTTAACAACCGCCAATAATAGAACGTGCAAGAGACCTTAATATTTTCACAGCTTTTTACAGGTGCTAAGGGGTATTCGAGTAAAATTGAAGGTAAAAGTGTGTTTTTTATGTAATGTGTAATCTGCGTTTGGAAGTTAATTTTATGCACTTTTGATTTGATACAATTCAAGGTGCCCTCACTGTATCATGATAAAACACATTTTTTCTTCGCAAACTCTTTTTAGAAGCATTAAACATATTCTCTATAACTTGAGACCACACTTAGTGCTATGACATTTCATATGGGTTGTAGAATTTGTTTGAGACAAGCTTTGTTTGGATGATTCTTTTCCACATCTTCGGTGAATCCCTATTCCATTGTTGCTGTTCTGTACACAGTTTCTCTTTGAGAAATGAATGAACTCACATTCCGCATTGAACAGTCGGAAACATGAAACTTTGCTGACACAGCTATTTTTACAAGTCGCTCTATTCATAAAATCGCTCAGCGCCTACCTCACCTTGAGTGTTCAAATATAATACAAATGGGAGAGGAAATCGACCCATACGTTCATCCCTTTTAATTGGAAGCCTGAAAGAGGAGATTTCCTTCCATTATTCCCTTCTGAATGAACAAAAAACAATATCTTTGGGTATAAATTTTAATTTCTTTTAGAAAATTCAAGTTTTCTTTTTCTTATTATATGCCTTTTCAGCTTTGCAGAATTGATTGCACTCCTTAAGTCTCCTAAAGTTGTTGTGGTTCATTCCGCATCCTCCATATAAAAACCTCACGCACTTCCCTTTTTCCTTGTCAAAACCATATCTATAAACAGCAAACCTAAGTTTTGATAATGTCCATAAATATCGTTATTGAAAATGAATGGTTGTACAGCATCCCTGTCTCATTCCATTCCATAATAACTAATTTTTAATAACTTCACAATCTTTTAAATGGGGATACACTCGAGCAACTACCGTAACAACTAATCAGTCTTATTCTTGATAATAGTTTTGAATTTAAAGATTTATGTAACTTACTTATCTGAACTAGTGAGTTTTGTATTTTTTCGAAAGAATTGAGCTCACTTAGCGAGTTTGGCGACGAGATGATTTCACCGTGAGGACAATAATATGGCAATGTAAAAATATTCAAAGTTCTTTTTTTTTAAAACACGAACAAAGAGCTGACGCATTTAGTGTCAATCAGGTGAAGACGCGGCGCGAACCTCTTGACAATAACTCTCTTCACAGTATCTCTGCGATAAAGCCATCTTGCAGTACCTTTCGCTTGTCCTCACCTTTTCGTCACCTGTTCTTTCATTCCTCTGAGCCCGTGCGCCGCTTTCTAATTTCTTGTTCAGCAATATTTTTAGAATCACTACCACATTTACCTCTTCAGTTTCTTATCACACGGTCCTTTGAACAAAGGCTCCTCACAGTATCTCGTCGCCGCAGTGGCCACTGCAATAGAATGCTCGCTTAAAGGCAGCATACCACGAATTTGAGGTGGCGCAGATTTCAGGTGGAGTATATACGGGGTCGCAGATTATGGAGAGGGGATAGTTCCGCTCATCCTTCCTGCATCACTTCAAACCTCCAGAATGCTGCTTTGTACGATGCCATCTATTGCAACGCTCCACCCCTTGCGCCGCCTCCACCCTGCGATTCGTCGAAAATCAATTCGGACTGCCCCTATAGGCAGTAAGGGACGCTACGCGTGGAAGGGTGGCGCGCTGCAATAGGAGGCGTCGTACAGACAGCATTCAGGGGCCGGCTGCTTGCAGCGATTCAGGGAGAGATGAGCGGAACCACCCCGGTCTCCATAATCTACGACCACGTATACGGATACTCCACTTGGAGTCCGTACCACCCCAGATTCGTGGTATGCTCCTTTTAAAGAATGATCTCATAGAGTGTGAAACACTTACCAGAGACTAGGCATAGAAGAACCAAAAGGAGAATCAGTGTTCTCATTCCAAGTGGTAGTGTACGAATGACCGTATTTTCTAAGATAGGCGCTTTTATGCAGGTTAGATTCTCATTCTATAAAGGATCGTGTTTAAAGATAGTGTTGGGCATCATTATATTTTTCTCTGATGTCACAAAAACACACAATAATGCGTTGATAGGTAATGGAAAGCTTATGTCATATGTTTGTGGGAATCTTAGACGTTTTCCTCATTGATATTGCAATCTTATTCAAACGTATCAATTGATAGGATTCTTTTTTCTCATGAATTGCCCATCCACTTGAAGTAAGATCGTCATGTAAACGGCAACGATTCCTCGCTTCTTTTTTAAACCTCCTACGAGGATTTTGCAGGTGCATTCGTCTAATCCATGGAATAGAACCCTCTCCTTACTCGCTACTTAATACAGAAACAAGTGCCGATCTCGGAAATCTCTCATCGGACTACCGACCAACCGCGTCAAGGTAACACCCGTACGAACAGTGCCACCTATTTTCTTCATAACAGTCTCCTGTGGTGTACAAACTAAACACAATACCGTGATAGAATCCGCTGACAAATAAGGTCCTTAAAACCCGCTTTTCTAAACGTAGCAATTCGAATTGGTCTTCATCACGTTATATTAAAAATAAAAATATTTCGTACTACGCAATAGGGATCAACTCGAATTGCTACGCTTAAAAATCACAGCTGAACCAGCATGCTCCTAGAAACATACAAAAACGTCTTCACACAACGCGTAGATTGCTATCTGAATTCAGAACCACTCTGAACTCTAGTCTTCTTCGAAGATGTTTCCAAGTATGGGACCTTCGTCTCATTAGCCATAACTCAACTAAAACGACAAGATAAGCTGTTGAGTGAGTTGGTCGAAGAAATCAAAGCGACGAATACTGAAGCGCCATCAGATGGATCAGATTCCGTCAATCTTCGAGATCGACGTCGTATCAAGACCGCGTCATTCGCTTTTCAGCAATCCTGTGTGTACAAATGCACCAGCAGGAGAACAGCTGTTCTCAACTTCCTCGACGCTTCAATATTGAGCAGAATGAAGACTGTAGCAAAATGACAGTATTCTACAGAAAACGTCTGGACGTTCACGAATGATCATCAAGCATGGATCGGAGATTATACCGGAATCTGCGGAACGATGAACTGCAACATCCGGTGATCTTCCGACGACAACGTCTTCGAGGACTAGCGCTTCTATGTGGGATGGACCCTCGTTGTACGTATGGAGGATTAAAGAGTAGAGTTTGGTGTTATTTAATCCATTTGGGTTGCAGCAACGCTGTCGACTTTAATTCAAAATTCTTTAAGGTTCATAAACCCGCATTGGACGTGTGCGGTGCCGAAATCGACCCCAAGACATGTTCAAGTAGAAAAACTGTAAAAAAATTGTATGAAAGCTAAAAGCCTTTCGAATGGGAGCCCAGAAGGAACGCCGAAGCATACCTGCAAATTGTTTTTTAGGGGCAAAAGATAGTGTCTGGCGGTAGCCGTCGGGGTGCGCTAACGCACCTGACTTCAATTCAATTTCGTTTGAGGGATTATAAACCCAGCCCCAGCCTTCAAAATGGTGAAGCGGTCGATGTACCAAGCCAGTGTTTTTATTCTTTCGGGCAGGCAATTTATCAACCTCGGAGGCATAAAGAGCTTCCATAGAATTGGAGGATTGGGAAATACTGACTGTGGGGTCGCAGCGGAACCTCTTACCAATTGCACAATCCCCGAACCTATTTATTTTAAAAGGGCATAGGTTGAGATTCATCGAGTCAGCGTTATCGAGCTTTCCTTAGATTTGAAGTGTAAAAAAGTGGTTCTGTGAGAAGACATATTTCAGTATGGCTTCGAAACCTTTTGATTTTTCAAAAATCTTCAAAAAAAAAAAACCAAGAAAAGATTATAAAAAAATCTTTCCTTGTTTTTTTTTGCAGATGTTTTGTTCGTAACATCGAAGGAAACCTTTCATAAAAATATCATAGTTTTGTGTAAGTAAAAAGATGATGAAATGAACATGTGACGAAATCATCATCTAAGTGGAAAGTTCCATTTCCATCTATTGGCCGCGTCTGTTTTGTGTTTAAGTAAAAAAAATCAATTAACAACACATTTTAGGGAATAAGTAGAGAAATAAATTCCTAATTCCGATAAAGAGAACAAGAAATAAGAAGGAGAAAAAACAATATACGCCCATTGTTTGTTCCCTTTACTCTAAATTATGGTTTACCATATATAAATGTGTCAAATTAAAGCACTTGATCAAATTATTCCCGAATATATTGCCTAACAAATAAGTAAACAAATGAACTGAACAAAACAATGATGATCTGTGTATTGTCAGAGGATAGAACTGATGAAATAATTCTATAGGAAGAAGTAGATGTGTTGCCGAAAACCAGATTGCCCCCGAATGTTTCCTCTTTCGTGATTGTTTCCTCCTAAGAAACATCCTGAAAATTGATAAACACGACGACAACAACAGCTGCTTCCAATGCGCTGTGTATTCGAATGGAAGGAAGATTTGAATGCACATATTTTATTATGGTAATAGTTGTTTGCTATGCCCGCAGTACATTTCTTAAAATGGCCATGGAACTAGGCATTTTAGTACATTAATGGTGTAACTGGGTACCAGTTACAACGCCTTATACAATGACTCATTGTTTGTTTGTTTAGGTCAGGTTTATACAGCTGTAGGTTGCCTAACAATTGCTGTCTGTTAATTGATTTTGTGATCTGAGGCATTCGAAAACGTGCTCCACTAGCAAAATATTAAAAAATAAAACTACCCATGAAAACTACATTGATACATTGATGTTCTATGAATATTCAACTGAAAATCGTCCAAAAATCCCAAAACTAACTGTTAAAAAATGTGTCAGATAACGACAAATGCACAAGCGTTAAGGTGACATCCTCATAAAATTACTCCTTCAAAATTTTTCTAAATTTTAACGCTAGGGAGGAAGGTATTAGATACTGGAGCGCCTCTGGGTTCCCTCACCTCTTCCTATGTGCCATCAATATCAAATATTTAAATACTTTAATATTATCACTTATTACTAGTAGTTACCAGTAGTTACTACTACTACTACTTATTACTAGTTAATATTATCACTATTATTAGTACTTTATTACTTTTTAAAGTATTTTTTTTAAAAACGTGAAGTAAAAAGTAAATAGCCTAACTTCCTCTTCTTTTTCCTCCTTTTTCCTTCTTTCGTTCTCTTTCACTTGATCTTTATCTCGTTCTTTCTCCCCTTCTTTCTCTTTTTTCTCTCTTCTTCCACAGCTTCATTAAGTTCGGCTGCACTCCATTGGATGCATAATTACAGCGCACCACCAAGAAAGTGAATTTCACCCATGCACAGAGTTTTACGGGATTATTTCTATAGCATTTTATCCTGTTGCTGTATTCCTTTTTCCATAATTTTTCCGGAGATCACGCGTAACTTTTGTCGGCAGAATAACACTGGGATACGTTTTCGGAAGTGGACACATGCTCGTTACACACGTTAATGCTTTATTTGTAGTATTTATGGCAACATAGACTGGATCGTTTTTTTTTCTTCTCAACCATGAACATGAAAAACCATGAAAAATTCACATCACTTGACGTAGAATCAGAAAAGCTCATGTGTCGAAGGTCGCTTGTCATCTCTCTCTTTTCTCCTCTTTTTCTCTATTCCTCTTCTCTATCACTCATCTACTTACGGACTACCAAACCGCCCTTCTGTGCTTCTGTTATCGGCGACCACTCGCGTAGTTCTGGACACAATACCCGAAATGCGCTTGCGCAATCCATTCGAATACAAGCGGTCACGCAGCCATTTTTTTCCTCATTTTCGGAACCTCCGCCCTCTTCGCTTTGCAAACAGTTGACGGCGGGCAATTTCTGATGCAAAACACGCGCTTATTAGGCGGTGAATTTCCTCAAAACAGACGATTTTTGGCCAGTTCTCGCTCCGTTTTCTGCCTGCACAAACTTGGCGTGTGTGCTATCAGTGATTGGCGATAAATTCCTGATAATTGTTGACTCCGGGGTAGTGAGGCTTGCTGAGGATCGATAAGTTCTTCAAACAATAATGGTGAAATTTGCTTGGAGATTTGTTTAGCACTGTTTACTTTGTGTTCGTTGTTTTTTTTTTCTTATTTGTTACCGCCGTTCGTTGCTCGTCATTCGCTTGTTTGTCGGGACACCATCATGCACCAAAATTTTATTACTCCTGAACTTCCTCAGATGGTTGGTGTTTTGAAAACTATTTTATCACCCATAATACATCCACCAATATCTTGTCCACCTTTTGGTTTATTAGACTATGTCGAATTGGATTTTGTAGTCGGTTTGAATTCAGTTTCAAAATGTTTGATTTGGGTGAGGCTGGAACTTCCAAGTTGTTTGTTTTTGCTCTTGCAGACACCCACAGACAAAAATTTGTTTTACATGAAAAAAGTAAATTTATGCTTCAGACGCAGTTCTTCTTTTTTTCCACTTCCCATTCACTGGAACTGCTTTGCTGCCATTTATGATGATCCTGAACTTCATTTCGATTCAGTCTTTCTTCATAACTTGATTGATTGATGTTTAGTAGAAATGGGTGGGATCTAAGAAACAGTAATTTAGTTCAGTTATTTCTTTTAATTCAGTAATGAGACAGAAATGCAAAGAGAGAATAAAGATGTCTGAAGAGATATATTCCGAGAAACACAGTCAATCAGTGGGAAACATTAGGATGTGCCTTACAAGTCATTCTTAGAGTTTTTCGGATTTTTTTTGTTGGAATTTTATGTTTTTCCAGTGCGAAAATTCTAGTTTTGTTAAAGTCCAAGCGCTTTTTCTCGTACTTTCTAGTTTTTTTCTTCTTTGTTCGAGATGCCAGTCTTCTCGTTTCCCAATATTTGCCCGTGTTTTTTCGCAAGCAGTCTTCTTTGATGACACGTCTTTCGAAACATTTCCTATGATGCCGACAGCTGACTGAGCAAACTTTGTGTTTCTTGTCCATTTCCTGGGAACACCACGTGGCAATTGCATCGCAACCAGCTTTTAGGGAAAATTTTGAGGTTCTCTGGCGATGACAGCCGATAGAGAGTTAGAATTGTATTCTATATTCGTAGTTCTCCCCGGCCTATCCCGTTGTTTTCCACTTTCGTGCCAATACTTTTTTGGAACTTTCTTTCCAGGGCAAAATGTCGCATAATTGTCCTCAAACGCATCCAAGTAGGCGGAATTTGCCTCAAGCACCTTTTTCAGAGTTCCATCTCTTGAGCCTAAGACTTCCACCTAAATGTGATCAGAGTTTTACAACTTAATAAAACTTGCTGTAGGGGAGGTTAGGTTTACAAATCTCATCTGGATTTGTTCTGCATTTCTTTCAGTCAGCTAAAGCGGTGCAGTTGAAATTTCTGCGTCAGATCAAAGTCATGCCAAGCGAACGGCTATTTATTGCGGGTAAGTTGGCAAATTGAAGACAAATTACTCGTGAGAATGAAAAGATCCGCGTTAGAGAGAGAGCTAGCTGCAGTACTGAACCCTATCCACTGTGGGTAGGTTCGGTCAAATCAGGATTCTAACAAATCAACATTAAACTGTTACTACCTGAAATGACCAACAACGAATTGGCTCGAGATATGGAAATGTGGAAAAAAAATCCTATCGTATTGATGATTTGCCGCATGTAGAGGGCTTAAGCGAAACCAGTCCGGTTCTTTTTCGAGGAATACGACCACTTCGACAAAGGAAATCAAACTTGGTCGAGTGTGGGCGCCTGTAACTTTTTGAATCTCGCCACTCTTCCGCAGAAATTCGGGTTAATGCCACGTAGCCGCTTATCAACATCTTTTGACGTTTCTTCTTGCAGTTTTCCCAAGGTCATCCACATACTCTGCAACAGATCACTCACGTAAATGATTCTTAAGCGAAAGGGGTTTTTCAGTGTCTGAGCGTTGATTCGCAGTGTATCAGCCGGTTTATCATTGCGCTCCTTCTAACGCTCTCATCGCTATCGCCTAGCTAATTCGTTGCGTTTTGCAATCAACCATCAGCTGTGCTGCTTCTTCTATTTGAACAAAAATTCGTTTTTCTGTGCAAGCTTCTTCTGACATCTGGACTACAAGCGGCAAACGTGATTTATGACTGCGTTGAGGCGCTTATCTGCATTCGTTCCTTTTTTTGTTCGGTCAGGAATTCGAGAGAAATTCATATCACATTTACGTATGTTTATAGTGCATAGTAGGTCCTGCTCGACCGGTTCAAATTGTTGAGCGTGAGGTGACAGCGGAAAAGGGTGCAGTGACAATAGGCTGACATCCATGGCGAACCTGTTTCTGTCAAACAGTTCATACTGACTTCTTGCTTACGTGTGGCATTTTTCGAACGGCAAACAGTATCTGCATTCATACTGCACGAACTCGACTCAGAAACTGCAAACTACTCGTCTTCAAATTTCCTTTGAAACCTGCTTCGCACTGAATCCATGGTATTTATGTCAATTCTGTTCCACAAATGTTGCATTATCCTGTAAAAAGCGATGGAAATGAGTTCCGCCGAAACGGCAAACAGGAATTGGCCGAATTTCTCAAAATGTCTTCCTTTTTGAAATACAGAGACGAAAGAACGCGCAACTTTCACATTATGATTCACGCATGGAAAAAAATAGGCGGAAACATGCATGAGTCAGGTTTGCATTTGAAATTGAAATTGTTACATTATCAGGTGACCCAAAAAAGAAATCGATAATCTTCTAAGCGAATCTAATGCTCGTTAACACGATGACATCCCGCGTCTGACCTCAATAAATTCTCTTCTCGTTTTATTTTCAAAATGAAATTCATTCTTTGCGACACGTAGATCATTCTTTTCATTTCTACCACACTCCAGCATTGTTCTATCAAGAAATGCTGTGTTCAACAGCACAGCATGATTGTTTCACAAATTATTACTGAATGCACTGATTTCTTTTCTCCTCAATATTAGAACCAAATTATCTATTTGTAGATTATTTTGTCTGTTTTCTTACATATTTCTTCTCATGGTTTTTTCTAAAGAAATTTTCCTTGTACTTCCAACTAGACAATGTTAGACAGACCCAAAATGCTACTGCCTCAGAACTTTGAGAACCTATTTCTCGTAAAGTTTTTTTTTCGCTAAAACCAAAAACCTGAGAAAAAAAATTCACTTGGACTTTTTTCTTCGACAGCTCGCGAAAAATTAAGTAGAGTGAAGGGTATGTTTCGCTTCATCTAATCTTCTCCTTTAGTCTCAGCTGTAAAAAACATTTTTTATGGAATTTTTGAAAAGTGATGGAAATTGACAAAAACTCTTCCTCACCTCTTCTTTGAAAGTGAAGTTTCTTCTAGGCGTGTATGTTGGGTCAAAGGTGACCTTTGACTTTCCTTTGCCGTCAACCTCTAATACTGGTTATTTGTGCGAGGCATTTCCGGATTTGAAATCGGAAACCACCACTCATCATGATATCCTCGAAAACATGCTATTTCCTTACAATTTGCCGACATGAACAACTTCTTTTCTTACTGATGAGAAGGATTTTTATTTTACTTCTCGCAATTTTGTTCTTTGCACGGCGAAGCTTTGGCGAAGCTTTTCTGGCTTTACCGTCCATACGCATAATAGGTCTCCCCTTTTCAAATATTTATGCTTAACAGTATACATAGTACGGTTGTACTTTCCGAAACGATTTCTGCAAATATAGCCCGACAATGGAAAAACTGTACAAACTGCGATTTAGCGAAGAGATAGAACACAGTATAATTCGCTTTATTTCCAATATCATTGTCTATGTGTCACCATCAGTTCTTTTTCCAGCGAAATATGCACTCATACTATTTTTTCATGAAAATGATTAATTAGAACAAATTTTAACCTGAAATGCGTTTTTTTCTTCCTTTTCCTCTATCGGGATGATCCTCGACCTTCACTACTTCCTTCTATCGTAGTTGTTGTGAGTTTTAGTTTTTCATGCACGGACTAAATTTGGGAACTCTTTTTAGTACGCCCATTTTCTGGGGAAATTCTCGCATAGCTCGTTCGAGTTAGTGCAACTGCCAGCAACTTGACATATCCCTCCAATTGATGGCGAGGACCAGCTGGGAAATCAAAAAGCACGCCAAACCTGTCACAGCCCTTTGAATCCGAGTTTTTTCCCGCATACATAATTGACAGGCATTCGATGCCTCTCTCGAACGAATCGACGGCTTAAGCGTTCACAAGAGTTCTGCACTTTCAGTTGTGTTATTTTTATATGTCCGGAACATGCTTCAGATCCTGTCGTTTCCTATTTTGGTGTTTTCGTCACCGCAATCCCGTACAAATTCCTGCACTGACACATCTGCTGCGCGTGTTGCAGCACCGTTCGCACAGCACACGTATTGGTCTGTGGACTGACTGCTGCTCGTCTGCTGTTCGCTTTGAATCACCTCGTTATCTTGCGGTTCTCGCCACGTTTTTACGAACCTCGGGTCGAGATTTTATAACTCGGCGACCAACGCCGCTACGTTGGGAGGATGCCGACCTCCTGGCGACCATTTCTCTCTCGTTAGATTTCCTAGAGCAGCTGGTTATAAGCTTTAAACTTCATTTATATTATAATCATCGTTTGTTTGCCTGAATTCCGACAGATCAGTCCATGTAATAATGTTCTAAGATAGTTTAAAGATGCTTTTAGCCAGAACGTAAGAATTGATGTTTTTTCCAGGTAAGATGAGGTATTTCTCTGAACTTGTATAAAATCAAGCACAATGTCGAAGTCCAGAAAGCAGTATTCTTCCCTAACTTATTCTAAAGTCCCTTATAAGTGCAGTTGAGAAGTAGTTTGATCAAAGACCATCTGACATTTTCGGTTTCTTCTCAGCTCCTATCTGTTTACGTTGTTTACCTTACACTGCATTATTGTCATTATTTCACCAAGGTTATTAGATCATAATATTTTTCACAACCTCCATGGTTCTACTGATCTAGTCAATAGTGGATACTAAGAGCGAATAATAGTAATAAAAATGAACGTACGAGCTTAATCTGCATGCGAGCCTATTTATTTATTCATTTATTCATGGAGTGTGTAAGAATTTCCATTTGCCACGAAGAAAGAAATCCATTCTTACTGATATAGTCAAAGAATCAGTTCTAACAAAATGCAGATGAAGGGTGATGAAGGCTTTTGCATTCAGAGAAAGAATTAGCGAACGAGAAATCACTGTCGTTACAGCTTTTCTTAAACTACTAAATTTACAAAATTAAATTCAATTTATTGTCACTACATCCTTTTCCATTGAGCACCCTCACATGTTCCATATGCCACCGCAGTTTGCTTACATGGAATCGCACTAATACATAAATATTTGGAGGAAATAATCAGTTTTCTTTTCTTTTCCTCGCCGCTTCCTCCAGAAACAGATTGAACCACGTTGTTCTCAGGACATCCTTCGCAGATCACTGTCACTGAAGCAATCAGCGTCCGATAGTCTTTCAGTCCAGTTGTAGTCGGTTACTTGTGAGGCGCTACTCGTTAACTACTGCAGAGTATTGTATAGCAGGGAAGTTTTGTGAAGTTAACGTTTGGTGCTATAGAATCTTTTTCTGAATGAACACTTTTCGGTCTATAGTCATCGGTTAGTTGTAAATGTAAATTTCACATTTTAATTCTCAGAAAGCTGTTTCTGATTGTCAGAAAATCCTCTAGTGGTTACATGTGTTCAGTTTTATTTTATTTTTTTTTCATGTACCGACAAATAATAGTTTCGAAATTCTCCCTTTCGTACGTGAACTGGGTTTGAGCCATGCCACAATTTGTAGCTCCAGTATCTAGCTCGTTTGTTTCCTTTTTAATAGTCTTTTTTCTTCAATAGCTTTTCTTATGGAGTTCATGGACATCAGGAGGAAAAAAACGAAAAGAATAAAGAGTTTATGGAACTGGAAACTCAAAGAATCGCCTTCGGTTTCATCTTTTGCTAATCTCTTTTTTCATAGCCTTCCGGAGTTTGTCTGCGCAAGAACGTGAGATGCTGAACGTAGTAATAAGAACAAAGCTTCTACTTCTGAAAACTTTCACTTCGAAATAAGGAACAAATTGAGAGCCGTTGAAATTACAACTGTTGGACGAGTTCTCCTACTGTGCAGTCAATTTTATTTTTATTTTTCTTCATGTTCCTCATCCATAAATCTTTGTGGACTCTCCGCTGAGCACACCCGCGCTAGTAATCTAACCTTTTGAAAACTACAACGACTTCAAGATGATCACAGAAAACGACAACATATCCCTCTTTTTTCTGTCATCAAAAGCAATGGTCGAACACGGCATTTGTGGGGTTTAAAATGCGATACCACGGGAGCTAAGAATTAGTGGCTTGATGTCGGCTTTTGTCTGGCTTTCCTACCTGAACAAACCCACTTTGACCCATCCGGTCTCTTTCAACGCGGCGAAATCGCTTTGCGTTGACTTGTCCACCTAAGGTATAACCCGTTTGCATGATGTGGTTCACCTACTGCCTCCGACTGCCCAAATGACGACCCAGGTCAACTTTGTGGCACAAGTTTGAGTCAATCTCATTCCTATCAATCTCATGCTCTATCTCATTAACATTACCTTTACTTCCTCCTTCATATTCCGTTTTCCTCAGCCGCTGGTAACGAACATCGCTTCTCAGGATTTCGTGCTTCATATAACTGACTTTGCCACAAGGAAATTTCACAGGCCTTTCCATGATTTGGTTAGATTTGACTGGCTGCCATGGGGTGTGGCTCTGCATTCGTAGTTCTCATTGTCCATGAAGGGATTCCCGGGCTTGCACTTTTGGGAATTTGAATACCGATTGACAGCGCTATGCATGTAATTGCACAAAAGGCACGCTGTCACCAGAGAACAAAGCGATGGAATCCATCGTTTCGAGGGAAACATTTTTAGCAGAACTCGAAGCTTTTTTGTCCGAGATAGATGATAGACGAAAAAAGGAGATTTGTCGTTGCTGTGGATGAAAACCATCCATTCAGGCATTTTTACAAATTCAGGGATTTGGTTAATGTTGTTGGTGCAGTTTCTCATAAATTTTAGGTGCGAAATTGAAAGTGAAACATATGTGAAATAGATGTATGCGTCGCCAACGGTAAATCATGTTGTTTTATTTGCGAACCTCGAGGGAGAACAGATGCGAATTCCCAAAGAGGCAATAACCATTGCGTTGCCCATCCAAGGATTCTTGTTGTCTTGGGAAAGCGAAAATGTTCTCTTAACGGCTATCTTTCTCCGAATTTCTCCGCTTATAGATTCTGGCTTCAGGTTTTTTTTGTTTATGAATGTCACTAAGCTGAAACCAAATTCTTCTTCCAAAACTATTGCTGGAACGAAAGCGATTTTTCCCAAAGCTAAAGAAACCACCTCGATAGTTTATTTTTAAACGCTCGTTCATTCGCTCACAAGATTTCGATACTAAAGAACTACGGTTTTCACGAAAGCGCGCCAGTATCCACGATTTTTGGACATGAGTGCCTTTAATTTTCTCAGCTAGCAGTCTCAGCTCAGACCAGGTTATCTACAGGCATCACCCCACGAATCTGGGTTGGTACGGGTTTCAGCCGGGTAATCCCTATACAAGGTCGTAGATTGTAGGGAAGAGGGTAATTCCGTTCATCTCCTCCTCTATCAGTGTAGATGGACGACCCCGGAACGCTGTTTCTTACGACCGCTTTTGTTGCAATCGCAACCTTTCCGCCCGCCCCCGTCTGCGATTCGTCGAAAACCCTTTCGTTGCGTTGCAACAAAAGCCGTCGTAAGAAACAGCGTTCCGGTGTCGTCCATCTACACTTTCCCCACAGTCTATGACGCGTATAGGCATTACCCGCCTGAAACCAGTACCACCCCAGATTCGTGGGGTGATGCCTTCAAGGCGGTGTATCAAAAAACAACGATGTTGGAGTCTCTTAGCGAATAAAGGGACTGTAATCATGCTTGATTCCTTCTAGTAATCTATAAAAAAGGGTGTGATACAACACCTACGGTCCCAAACGATACAATATATTATTTGTGGAACACATCGCATTCTCCAAATCGGCAACAGATTTGCGGTAGTAAAGATTGGGGAGCTTCTGCTGCTTATTTGAGTTATATTAGCTGAATTGCGAATCTTCAAAAACGACAGAATCGACCATATTCTGATCATTCTAAAGTTGAATTCTAGGAAGGATAGATGTGACCAAGGTTGTTTCTGACGTGTCTTTCTGGATTGCCAGACGGAATTGAGCGCTGTCACTCTCACAGCTGTGAACCAAGCCCTTATCTCTGTCTATTCTTGCACAGATCTCAACACCGTCAATTGACACACTGCCTTTAAGTCACTACGTCACTACTCCCTCGCCGCTACGGCAGTTTCCGGCACTACAATGGTCACTGCGCGGCAGAACAAAAACAACAACATCAACAACAACAATGCGACAACAACAATAACGTTGCATCCGGTGTGTGAGGGGCGTGCAGCAGGTTTTCCACTCGATTCCACTCCATCGAACTTGTATGACAGATCTCCTAGATCCTAACCGGAATGGGAGGGTGGTGTTTCGTTTTGAGCAATAGGTGACGAATAAGATTTCAAGAACGCTCGCTTTTCATTCACTTGTTTCCTTTCATAATTTCCCTACGTTGACCCCTTTTCAGTAGAAAATTTTTTCTAAAAGTTTTTAGTTTTCCCCGTTTTGAAAAGTTAGACTGAAGTGAATTTTTGATCAAAATTTTCGTTCTACACTCATCGGGATTCTCGAAATTCTTGAATTGAAAAGCCATGCGCTTTATTCATATCTCTCAACGGTGACCGGAAATTGCGAGGCAGGTGCTCAGCCCGATATCGACGTAATAGGGTTTATAGACCACCAAATGTGTCCTTCGAACGGCTGCAAGCGATTTTCTGGAGGTTTACATTCACCGGCAAATGTGGTGCGTTTGATCTCACCGTAGAAACGGATGAATTGGTCGAGTTGGGAGTGATAGGTAGGTCCTCAGACATTGTCCCATAAGAATCTGTCCTACACGAATGGCCAGAGTTGGCACATTTTCCTCATTTCTTCCTCTCTTTACTTATTCGGCCAGAGTTAGCACATTTCCCTCATTTCTTCTTCTCCCTACCTATTTACTTATTTCTCCTCTCCGTTTCATTCTTTACACTTAGAACAGAGCGGAAGTGCTTCTAATAGGAAATGCTGTTTAAATTCTTCAAACGTCGGTATTCTTTCACCTAATTTATTATGGCGTCTATTTTTACTAATCTTTTTCTATATAAAAACTTAATTCATATTTTAAGATATTTCTTGTGCTAATTGCAACTTAGTTCTGTTATTTTAAAACAAATTGAGTGAGATGAATTATAGTATTAAAATAACATTAGCAGCATACATTGCAATACAGCAGCGATTATAAAATATTTGTAGAGTACGATAGTAGCAATTTCTGTTTGTTTATACATTTGTAGATTTGTTTTACAATGCTTTTACAGTAACCTTGGTCGAGTGCACCCACCAACTGTGCTCCCTGCTGTCTCCTTCTCGCACTTCCACCACGTTCACAATACATTCTTATTTTGAAAAAAATGTTGGCTATACAAATTGCAAAGGAAAAAAAACATAAAGTGCTTTTTTCTCGCAACCCACAGGGACGCTGGTTGAACCAGTTGCTGTTTTGCTGTTGCTCTTCTGCTTTTGATTCAAGTATGTGGTTCTATTCTGAGTGAGAGAATGTGAATGAAAGGCGAGATTCGGATGCCTAACATTGGCTGTGGCATCTTCCTGGCGTCCGCCAGCTATCGCAGTGGAGAAAGTTGTCTTATTGCTGCGATATTCGCCAGTATTATAAGAAATAATAGCTATGGATCACTAGTACAAAGCAGAGAATGAATTTTTTTTTGCAGCGAACCTCTCAACTAATATGTTAATTATTATTTGGTAAGCGCTGCTGCGCCCTCCTCACCATAGACTCTTCTTCAAGTTTATCACTTTACTGTTTGCCAAGTTTTTAAATTCAGCTTCGGCTTTAGTGCATTTTCGCACCATATTTCCAAGATTTCATTTCGCCAGATCCATGAAAAAGATCTTCTTGACATCGTTATTTGTAAATAAACATACTTTCTTTATTTCTTGAGCATTCTTAGTGGTCAGGAAGGGGGATAGTCGGTAAGAGGTTCCACTGTGTCTACACGATCCATCGGAGGTTCGAATCCGCCCTGGTGCTCACCAATTTCTTCATCCCTCCGCGGTCGATAAATTGGCACCAGACCTGGCTAGGGGAATGAAAACACTGACTGGAAGCAACGGGTAGCCCCCGCAGGTCACGTATAGGCAAGATAAAGTTTTAAAGGAGAAAATTTCTGGCGTTAATGGATCCGCTTGGGATGCGCCCCCACGTTCACTTCAATTCGGAATCTTTTGAGGTTTACGAACGTGTAGCTGGCCTCTACAATGACTTGCGGTGGCTAGCCGATGTGTCAAGTAAGTGTTTTTATCCTCCCAGACAAGTCTGGTACCAATTTATCGACTCCGGAGGGATGAAAGGCTTGGTGAGCACTAGGGCGGATCCGAACCTCCAATCGATCGTGCAAGGCGCGCACTGTGCTTTTCTTCGGACTACAGTTTCCCGTTAGACTTCAACGTCTCCTTAAACATACTTTATGATGTGCTCTTATACTCATTTGCTTGTAAAGCAGTCTCTGTTTCTGACTTATTTTTTCTCCGCTTGCTCGTAATTCATACCGTGCTACTGCATCACAAAGTGCGAATCCAATGCGGAACAAGGAATACATAATAACAGTTTCACGGTGTGTTGTCCTTGTCGACGAGAAGTATAGTACGTGGACGAGATGACACACTGTGGCATCCAACTATAACTCGCTGCACCTTTTTGAGTTTTACTCTCAAACGCGAAACCAAAATGCTCAAATTTCTTTACTTCGTCCACAATTTTTTTGGAAGCAAACGTAGAATCTTGCGCAAACAATACTTCAAGACACTGATTAGCTGCTCTAGCAGTAAATTCACGGCGCAGAAATTCGATGGTGGAAAAAGTGATGCGCTGACCTTCGTTGGATGAAAAAAAGTTGATTTATGGAGTACTGAAGTGTCCGCATGATGGGTGTGCGGCTCCGAATAGTCTGTTGAAGTTCCACACAAGAAGTTTCTCCTGCATCCTCCGTGTTTTCGCCCCTCTTTTCGTTAATCATGCTAAAATAGGAGAATTGCATCGAAATTCGCTGCGATGGTGATGACCTCACGTGTCAGCTGACGGTCAACACTGATTACTTATCAGTGTCAGTGTTTTATTGTTGTTTTTGGACATTAATCGCAATTTTTACCAGTATTTGGCTGAAAATATTGAAGACGGCCGATCATTCCTACTTCTTCATTGGATTTTGTTGTTGTAGCTGTCAAGATAGGATGTGCACATGCTTTTCTTCTATTTACCTCACTGAAAACACCAGATATGAGAACTAGAGAAAAGAACCAGTACTTCTTTCCGCTCCTCCGTTCTTTCTAGATCGTAGATGTGCTGTTTATCTGCACTTGATAATCAGAATAGATTTTTTTTAAATCTTTTTCAGAGCAGCTACGTTCAATTATGGTAGTTGTGGAACCGCCTTCACTTCTGGAGCGAGCAGAACTAACTCGACCAATTCCTGAAAATGCTAGAAAACTTGCTCATCTGGTCGAAGTAAACGAAAGACGAGTGGAAGTTGGGGTGAGCTTTGCTGAACAATAGTGAAACAATACTGAACAATAACAACAATACACCCTAGCACATTAATTAGTGGTCAGGTCATTATTGAAATCGGTCTTTCAGGATGTCTGAGCTTACCCACATTCTTAAATGACGAAGGGAAGGTGCAAAGCAGAAACGTCTCCTCTGCTGTCATTTACTCAATTACTCATAGTTGGGATTGTGGTCCTCTAAAGCGTAAATCCAAACAAAATTAGGGTTAAGTACAAGTGTGGCGTATGAGCACCAGAGAGTTCCACGGAAATAGTGATTCTTTGCAATTATCGAACAGCTGAGAGTTGTGGTGGAAAGCAGTTCCTTCGACTTTTTAATTAATCTGTTTGGAAGTAGCGGAACGTACTTTTTATGATGAAGTAGCGCCCCAACCTTCAAAATTTACCGTATTTTCTACCATAGTTTTTCTATGAAGCCACCAAGTTTAATTCAGTGTAACTCTGCATCACCTAACAATTCTACAACATGCCTCAATTAACTTAGAATAAAGCGTAATTTTTGTAAATGATGTGATCGCCCTCTGTATTTGGACGAGAAGTAATTTCCCCTCATAAATTGAGGGATATGAGCATCTGTCCGTCAAAAGTCGTTGGGACGCTATTCAAATGTAGATTCTCCCACATAAGGTTGCACTTTTATATTCTGTATGTATATTCTGCCTCCTCGTTTTAGTCGGTCAAGCAAAACGGGCATAGAAAAGCGCTGAAATCCAGTTTTTGGGACATTAAGAAGCGAGAGAGTTAAGAAATGCTAGCAGCGCTAGCTTGAATTGACAAGATTTCTACTTTTTTCTTGAGGTTATGGGGCTTGTTTTTATTCCAGTCACGCCTCTCGATCCGCCTCACAATGACCTCAACTATTGTCCAAAGTTCCTTTCATAGAGTAGTCAACAAAAAGATCCTGCGTTTCAGGATCACAATGTATTCTACCGTGAAGCGCTGCCCCCAGATAGTCACTATGCAAAAGCTGCTATTGTCTTCCTACACGGACAAGCATATTCCTCTTCAACGTGGACAGATCGAGGGTGAACATACCTCAGACTCGGATCTTTTTAATTTTTCTGATGTCATCATTCTTAACGACGCGTCTTCAGATCTCTAAGCACGTTCGCAGCTCTAGGATATCACTGCATAGCACCGGACTTGCCAGGATCTGGACAGGTTCTGTGCCGAATTTCATTCGTCTATACGCTTTTTCATCTACGATTTTGTTTCTGCAGACACGTGGGCCCGCAGTAGGAGTTCACGACAAGCCGCAATTTCTGCTTTCCTTTCTTGACGCTGTTGGAATCAAACATGTAAGTTATGCACTTAAGTTCTTAGTCAAGGGGAATCTATCACTCTTCGTAGTCGTCGGTATTCACCCTTATCCGATGACTTCAAGAGGTCTGAACGCACGTCGTGGTCATATGGGCAAATAAAGTTCCCTGTGCTTTTATTTAGTTTTTGAATAATACCCATCGGACCTCTTAAAAATGGTCGCAACAGTGCAGTCTTCCTAGAATTCGATAGAATTCCGTGGTTGTAAAATTCTAGGCTGAGGAAAAGAGTCCTGAACGGAGTTTCCTTCTTTTGTTCTAAAAATTTCAGGCCAAATCAGAACAGACAGACAACAGTCGGACAGCACTGGGTTATCTGTGCGTGCATGCATCTGTGTACAGAACAACTCGAACTGACTGAAGCCACCTGGGATCTATCGTCTATTACGAGTTCATATAAGGCCATAGTCCGAAAACCGTTGGCACCAGCATGGAGGGGGGTTCGTTAGAGAAGGAAATCATCTCCCAAGCCACGCCTTGTCGCTGGTATCAGTGTTTTGCAGTCAGCGGAAACATCGCTCAAACACCGAACTCGTTCTGAATGCCCCACTGCCTTCGACAGCGAGACTCAGTGACTTCAGTCCAATGCCGAAGTTGTCTCGACATGGAATTACACAAACTACCGTGGCTTGAGCGAATAGTCAGCGATCAGGTTCTCTTAAACGTGGTTTCTCCGCCATTATGGAAGAGATTCTCTCTGAGACAATGTTATCGGAAACCAAAATTGCATCCTGTCAATCATACCAACACCCCGAATGAATCTCTTGCGACGATGTACCTCAAGAAGAGCCAAAAGATGACCTACACCAGGCAAATATTTAGGTTTGCTATTGGGTGAATTCTCAAGGATCCCTCTCTCCGAGAAGTCCGAAAAGCGACAATCTCTGTCCACCTCTCGAAAACGACCTCAGATTACAAAGGTGACCCCGTCACATGATCGCCGAACTCGGATGGTAAATGCAACTCGAAGCTGCCTATTCTGTGACGCCATCCTGGCGAATACCATCTCATCTCTTGACTCTCTCACTTTGAGGGATCAATTCGCGAAAACAAATTCAGCGATCAGTCGGAACTCGAAATTGATTCTTCGACTCGCAGCTGCTACAGTTCTAAAGGACGAAAATTAAAACACTTCCGGATAGTCGGACAGATAAACATGATATCAGCTAAGGTAGATCGATTTAGATCTCACTATAGTGAAGAAGGACTTTAAAAAAGAAGATTTTCCTTCCAAGCTTTTTTTCTCAGCCCCATAAACGCTGGATTCGCTATACGATTGAAAACTGCTTTGAACTGAAGTGATTTTTTTCTTTCAAATTCAAGGAAAGAAGGAGCTCCTTTGAAGTGTTGTAGCTTATCCTGGAGCGCGAGCGCATTTATGCTGACCTCTGCGCTATTTTCGCAGGCATTTAGTTTGGTACGGATCCGCTTAAATTCTATTCGTATCCAGAGGATTTTCAGTGGATATGAGTGCAGTAAACGGTCAAGACGCTTGTTTGTTTTCGATGAGAATCAGAAAGAAAAATTCCAGGTAATGGTCGTGACAGCTTCAATGGCAGCTCAGTATGTGCTACCGTTGTTAGCACGTGATATTTTTGTGTGTGCTGTAGGAATTGCACCATCGAACACCCATGAAATCGCACAACCCGCTCTCTATCGGACACCTATCCTTGTTCTTTGGGGTACGAAAGTCTGGATTTTTGGCTTCGAAACCAGAATTAACTAAACACCAAAAGTTGCAGGCGACCACGACACTTCATTGGGCCCGACAGCGGCGGCGAACCTTCGCGTTTTGCCGAACGCTCGCCTACATAAAATTCCTAACGCTGGTCATGCTTGCTACCTTAACAACGCTCAGGCTTTTGAGGAGGTCTGTGTGAACTTCTTCGACCTTGTCCGGAACTACCATGCGCTGTGACTGTGCGCTCGGATCGCTACGAATGTCTCCTGAATGATCTTCAAAAGATGAAATTCCGCAAGTGTTGCCATGATTCTGCTCAACTTTTGTCATGAGATTTTTTCCCTGTGTGCTTTGTGTGCTCTTCCAATCTTCCTTTTTTGTTACGAGTATAAATACAACTCGGTTTTTGCGTTACCTCCAATTGTAACTACTAAGGCGACATGCAAAGAAAACTGTGAAAACCGGGTTTGTAGGGATTTTCCGTTTCCAATTTTACTGTGTGTACATATTGTCATTCTAAGTGCTGTTAGCAACTGGATGCTTCACCACTTTTGCCGATCCGGTTTTTTTTCCGTCATCTATTAGTCGCTGTATATTTTCCTAGAAAAAGGATGAATGAAGACTTTCTCGCGCTTGTCTTTTACTTATTTTTCCTTTTCTCTAACGGAACAAATTTTATTATCTTCGATCTTCGAGATATTCGAGCGGTTGGTTTGGACTGGGACGAAACAACTGAGAGTTTGGTGGTATGCAGCCTGAATGTTCGTGGTTTTCTTCACTGAAAAGGTGATCACGAAAGATTTGAGGATAGAAACAAACATTTGTGTTTATCCATGTGTTCACTGCATCTAACCGAACAACTTAATGTTCTTTCGTCTTTGTATTTTGCTTATTTTTTCGACGTAGTTCACTGCTTAAATACATGTGAGTTAGCCGAAGTCATAGATTTCACCTAATTTTTTTTCGGAGGCAGCTTACCAGGAACCTGACGCGGTGAAGAAATCCGCGGGAAAAGCTAGAAGTGGGGTTGTAGATTGCGGGATCCGGGGTGGTTCGCTCATCTCTCCTTAATCGTGGACGCGAACGACGCTGTTTTTTTTACAACGATTTCAGCTGCAACGCGCCGCATACACGTGCGAGTAGTCGAAGGCCAGAAGTTTCTTCTCACCGGCCCATTCAAGAGAAACACATGAATAGCCTCTTTAAAGGCATCACTCCACGAATCTGATTTCAGGTGGAGCATTCTTATAAGGGATAGTAAATTATGGAGAGGAGGGTGATTCCGTCCATTTCTTCCTAATTGCCGTAAAAAACGGCCCCAAAGATACGGCTTCAGGCGTTCTGGCGCTCTATTTTCTACAGGGAGTTCGACTGGAGCGCACCTGTGCGGCGCCGCATCCTCCGGGCCGTTTTTTACGGCAATTAGGAAGAAATGGACGGAATCACCCCTCTCCCCATAATCTACGATCCCGTATACGAATACTCCATCCGAAATCCGTACCACCTCAAATTCGTGGGGTGATGCCTCTAAATGCAGCTTCTTGAATAGCTTTCTGAGCGGCATGGGACAGTTTTAGAGTTTACTCCCTGCCTTTGGAGTCAGAGTCAAGAAGGTCCACCTTTCTTCCTTTAGAAAAACCATAGACCTTCTCCACAAACGTATCATTAACCCAAATTCCAGCCTAGTTACACACACCATCTATTCTATGATAACTCAAATCCTCACGAAGAGCCTTAAAACCGCCCTATTGGTAAGATTCTACCTAGTAGCTTGAACGTCAGTTCTTGTATATCTTGTCCATTTTTGCAGTCACTTTCGTATCGATTTAGACAGTTTCTTTTCAAATTCTAATTCTTTATCAAATGCGCAGTCATTTCCCGCTAGCTAAATCAATCTCTTCTTTGGCAGTGTTTACTCGAATGAGCTGGAAGGGATCATTTCCGTCAACGGGAAATTAATTAAGTAACTCTTGAAGAATTGCTCATCGCCACAGGCAAACAGATAACGCTCATAAAAACAGTTATCTCTTCTAAGAACCTTTCAACGTTACACTGTGGACTCGACAACAGGCGAAAAATTAGAGAAGAAAATAACCTAGCGAGCTAAATTTATTCAAAATTCAATTTAAAGCACACATTCATAGAAGAAATCTGTAGAGATCCATGCTAAACTTATTGCCACCAAAACGAAAACACCAGTAAAATCGGAACGCGTTCAGCGACGAGAAATACAAAAAAAAATGCGAGAAACCGTTGAACCGCAGCTCAATCAAACGTAAAAGGCGTTGGGTAAAACTAGGAATGTTTCGCAGACAATCGAAGTGAAAGAGAAAGATGAACAGTATCGGTCTCCACCATGAAACAGATACATACTGTCTGTAACATACTGTCGTAGTATGTTATGCTCTACATACATGGATTGTACAGGATCATAATCGATTCAGCTGCGAACCAAGCGTTGGAAACGGTGGGATCTGAAAATTCGATGTGCACAGGACTTGGCTGATTGAAATGATGCAAAATACACTTTGCTCCTGTCGTATCAGCCCACATTTTTTAATATTTCGAGTAGCCGCGTGGCTTTGTTTACGACATCGGGGTTCGTGTGAAGTGTTAACTCTCGAGCTCGTTGTTCCAGTTCTTCACGACTCTTCGGACCATATATGGAGTGGTAGAGTGTATGTGCAGGATTACGAAACGGATCCTTAAAAGAAAATTCGGAGGGAGCATACCACGAATTTAACGAAGTTGGGATCCTTTCACGAGAGGATAGGGATAGGGATGTAGATCACGAATATTGGCACGAACATGTTTAATTCCCCCAGCATGTCCTGAGAATTGGTTTGGGAAATGGTCTTATTGACCATGTTTCCCCACGAGGCACTTGACGACGTGTTACGTATGCGAGCGAAAGCATAAGCGCTGCGTTCAGCAGCACATTCATTGTCCGCTTTCTCGCGGACGTGGCGCATATGCCAGTGCCTGCATACGTGACACATGTATGGATCCCTCCTAGGAAAATTTTATCGACAAGACGCTTCTCACATTGTTTTTTATGACCATTAGGTGGGATTGTACCCGATCGCGCTCATGTTCGTGAACTCCACCCCCCACTCTATTCACCTGGATATCCGGACAGGGTCAGTTTTCTATTAAAGTGTTCGGAAAATATCCGCCGAAATACAGCAAAATTTCAAAACAACACAACTTTTTAACAACATTTTATTATTTGAAGAAATAATCCCCATCAACATCGACAACCGTCTGCCAATATCTCACAAGATCACGGATTCCTTTGGCGTAGAACTCCGGCGACTTGGAGGCGAAGAAAGCCCGAAGTTCATTTTCGAGGTGGTCACGGTCATCGTAGCGCTTCTCTTCCAGGTGATGCTGAAGCGATCGGAAGAGGCAGTAGTCACTCGGGACCAGGTCTTGGTTGTACGGTGGGTGCGGTAGAACTTCCCATCCGAGCTGCAGAATTTTCTGGAAAGTGTTCTTGGCGATGTGAGGGCGTTATCTTGCAGCAGGCGAATGTTGTCGAGCTTCGGGTGCTCCTTGCAGATCTTCTCGGCCAGTCTTTGCAGTTGAGCACAGTAGACCTCGGCAGCAACTGTCGTGTTGTCCGGCAGCAGTTCGAAAGGGTAAACTCACCACTAGACGCTCAGCATGACCTTCTTCTCATGGATTTCACCTTTCACGAAAGGATCCGGCATTTCATTGCTGGCGTACCACGCACGTTTGTGGGTGTGGTTGACGTAGAGATCCATTTTTCATCTCCAGTGACAATGGTGTCCAGCCAGTCGAATCTGTGGCTTCTGGAGAGCAGCTGAGTGCAGTCGTCCAGGCGTCTTTGGCGGTTGCCGTCACTCAATGCATGTGAGAGCCACTGTCCGAGCTTTTTCACAATTCACGAGAGTTCGCAGTCGACTGCTCACTGTGGACAGCGAACAGCCAAAACCGGCAGCAAAATACCGCACAGCCTCATATTGATGTTGCTCCGCCAGATTCTTCAGTTCATCGAACGATATTGCAGTCGGTCGACCAGAACGAGGCTCATCTTCGAGTTTCTTGTTTCCGGTTTTGAAGCGCTGGAACCAGGCGCGCACAGTCCGCTCGGAAGGGGCTTCAGTGCCGAATGCTTGATTTAAGTTTCGATGGGCTTCAGCAGCGGGGTGGCCAGCTTCGAACTCGTAAAGGAGCACATGTCGAATATGGGTGTAATATTCGTCCATTATAGGATAAAATGGGCAAGGAAGAGGGAGCCAGATGTGTTATATGTATACATGCGGTAGTGCCCTTATATAATGCCAGTCTGAATGTCCGGCTAAAGCCGGACTTCAGACTTTCGGTGGTTTTAGCTTCGCTCCCCTTGACTGATCAACGAAAGTTAATAGTAGAGGTGTTTTCTGTAAAATTAGATTTGTGTTTTTTAACAACGCTCTCCTCCTCTTCTTTATATTATAAATTGAGGTTAAGATTAAGATTACGGAGTTTTCCTTCTAAACGCGAATATTCGACCATCAGCTACAAACACTCCTTCGATGCCAGAATAATATAGATACAATTTGAAGGCATTACTCGAAGTATGAGTGTTCTTCCTGATTTCTTCCAAAAGTTATCACAGAATGATGTTTTAACATGAAATGATGTGAAAGACATCATCCTACTGATAAAGATAAAGTTCCACGTCAGATCACATAAACATCTTGCTACTATTTAAGCATCCGTTTGCATGCGTATTTCCACTTTCTGAGAACGGCATGCTACAAACTTGAGGCGAACAAAGAAGCAAGTAGGCACGCGGAGGAGTCATAAAGGTGAAGAACAAAGCGCCCAGTGGTCACTTCTATGAAAAGGCTCCAACCATTCATCTTTTGCGTCATGCACACTAAGTCATTGCGCACCAAAGACCGGGTCCACCGACGGCGGTGGATCCGTCGCACCCGATATTATAGCAATTTGGCGCCGGCGCACCAATCTGACGCCGTTAGACCTGTCGTACCCCCTCCCATAGGTATCTGGCGCCGGCGCACCAATCTGCCGCCGGTGGACCCGTCGCAACCCATTTTATAGCTATCTGGCCCCAGCGCACCAATCCGACGCTGGGTGGACCCGTCGCATCCCCTTTTTCGAATTTCGTGACACACAGACAAAAACACACACACATACATACATACATACCTACATACACTACACACACACAGACTAAGCTCGTTATTATATATTTATATATCATGATCATGATATTTAAAACGGGACTTCCAGCACATCTCAAAAAATCTGCGCTACTGCGAAATTTTCGGCAGATACTTTCCAAACACCCTAATACTATGCTTCGTCTAGGTCATTCCTTTGAGTGTTATGGTGTTCACGAGTCCTCGTTCTACTTTTAAACTTGATCTTGGACTAATGCTCACCTGATTATGGCACGCTATTCGATCATATGTTAGATGAAGCGCATCCACTGCTGACGAGGTGCACAAAATCCAAGTAATCGCTCGAAGTAGAACCTCCTCACGATCCGTATCCAAAAGACGTAGCAAACCACTCACTGACTTAAACTTATCCATAAAAAGAACAACAACTGGATCGCCATAAAATTCTACGACGTACCTTTGCACCAAGCATGTATGGTACCATATCCGGACAACAGCTTAAGTTTACAAGCAGTCGCAATGCGTTTATGTTTGGTTCACCACGCACCCATAACCGTGACAAGCAATATGGAATAGCGTGAACGAACTGAGGAATCTGAGCAAGTAATCAATATATTGAACTCTTGCAAAGTTTGGTAGGAAAGATACAAGCCAGAGGAACTAAGGTCGCTCTTAGTAATCCCCTCAAACGATCGGCAGCAAGCGACATGGACGCCCGACTTCTGATTAGTAGGAGAAAAAGTAGTAGTAGGAGAAAAAACTTCCAATCAAGAGATACATTGAAAGCAAATTTCGCGTATGTCTTCTATTGCGGTTACTACATGGATTTCACTTGAAATCTGTTGAAACTGATGTTCTTAAAAGGATCGGAACGGCCAATGATGTCAGCGAGGGTGTGAGAAAAAAAGAGAGATTGGTCAACGGACTGTAAAACTAAATAGACCTGTCGCCTGCATTTTATTCACTTAAAGTATATAAGATATATTGATGATATAAGATAGCCTAGGGCTTCTGGTGTGCAAACACCATAAGGAGGATCAAACGCGGTGATAAGACACCACTCTCTCGAAAACGACCCCGTACTCCTTCGATCTCCCAAAATCACGAAAGTACAGGTCGAAGGTCAAAAAAAGACAGAGAATAAGACAATAAGAGTTCACTCGTTCGACATCACGAGCACATTTATGCAAATGAAGGAAAAAAACTTAGAAGTGAATGTTTAAATGACGAATAAATCAATGCTGCATAGTTTTCAACAATTTATACCTGAGATAAATAACACTTAATTGCCAAGAATGCTCACTTTGTGTGAATGTCATAAGCTTTAGAAGGATAAAAGGATAAAGTAACAGGCGTATCGATCCACTTGGGATGCGCCAACGCGTTTTACTGGAATTCGTAATCGATGAGGTTTTTGGAGCGCGTGTTGGCCTACATACAATGCGAGGGACAGCCGATGATCAAGTCAGTGTTTCTATCCTCCCAGACAAGTCTGGTACCAATTTATCGACCCCGAAGGGATGGAAGGTTTGGTATGCACTAGGGCGGTTTCGAACCCTCGACCGTGTAGCTACAACGGGCCTCTAACCGACTGCACCACACCCGCCCCGTCATCAGCTTTAGAAGATCGTAAATAAATTTGTGAGAACGTCATGAATGACAATTTTCAACATATTTATTGGAAGAATAAGGGTTCTCCTACGGATTAGTCAAACTACTTTTTTGGAACCTTTTTTTGAAATGATATTTTTTGAAATTTAAATGGAACATAAATCCGTAAATTGACATTTTTCCCATCTGTCTGTGCCACATCAGTCCTGGAAAGGTTTGGAGGTCATAGGAGTAAAAGTTCATTTATTCTGCTATAAGACATGCTAAAAATTGTATCTCCGAGGGTTTAGATTAAAGTGTAAATTGTTGGAACGTTTGCAGTATTAAGTTATCATAACAATTTTTCGGATGCAGTTTCATGTTTTCTTGTTTGCGTTGCGTTTTAATATGCACCACAACGTGCTTTTTAATATGCAAATAAGAAAATTTCTAAAAATTAAAGCGGTGGAGATTAGCGAACATAAGAAAGCTGTGTACTAGTGAGTACAATCGGCTCTACTGGGTGTGTGGATGTAAGTAAAGGAGACGGACGGTACGGATTGCAACGACTTACAATATATTCCGCCGCTGCCCTTGCAAAATGAATTTTCACAATCTCTACTCTAAGATGAACATATTTGCAGAGGAGAATATAAACAGATCCGCAAAACTGATAACTACATAGCTGCACCTGTTCCGTAGTGATATTCAGCGATAGATTCGTGAGCGCTTGTAGCGCTACCACAACCTCCATTTCGTCAGCGGACGATAGGCGTTGAATGGCGTGCGGAATTGCGCAGCGTACGATTGCCTGAAAAGAAATGCGTGGGTGTAACGGTGTAGTTCTGTGAATTATGCAGTTACTTACGTGATTCTCAGGCGATACTGCCATATTGGCAAGGCATTGTAACAGCATCACTCTACACGACCGTGACCATCCATGTCGTGGCGAACAAATCATTTCGGCTACTCGTTCGGTGATTCGTAATTCACGCATTAGAATCTAAAGGGAAGTTGTGAGTGATCTCACACCCATTTCTTCCGTAGAAATTCAGTCCCCTAGCAGCAATTTGCAGATTCATTTCTCGCTTTCTCAACACTCCATCATTGGTTCTATGGCTCTGAAGTCATTTCGTGAGAACTCTCCGATGCACTCTACTAATGCACCACCATAAAAACGTTCTCCTAGCTCTCGTCAAGAAGAAAAAAGCTTTGCAGTCGAGATTTGGAAAGCAGAATCAATATTCTTTGCAAGCAATTTTCCGCTGTTGTAAGTAAAATATATCCAAGTGTTGGTTTTCGGTCGTTTAAACGAACATGCTTGCAAAATGAATCTAAATCTTCTCTCACATATTACCAATAAAGTTTAGTGTACTCGTTCTAATCTATAAGCAAATCACAATAAAACACCTTACAGTAAAAAAGCTTGTTGCACTTTTCAGACAGGAGCCTGAACTTGATTCCGCATTCTTTTAAATTTTAAGCGGCTCACACAGCGGCTTTGGTATGAACACAATCGACATCGCTGGAGTTGAACCGATTGGGGGCAACGCACCTGACGGACGGCTTCCTCTGCTTGCAGAAACTCTCTGCGCTTCAATTCCACTCATTTTTCTATTAGTTGTATCTTCTTATTTCTGCTTAATTCAAAATCAATTCTTTATCAGCACATATATATATATATATGCTGATAAAAATATATATTAACACTTTTATGTAAGTACTTATTAAAAAGGGATCGCAAGAAAAATCAGCGCTATAGACGAAATAAGCTTTTTTGAGGTGGTTGTGATATCATAGTCAGCGTACTTAAACGCAGCAAACCACGAATCTGACGTGGTGAAGGAATCCACGGAGAAAGCTGAAGATGTGGTTGTAGATTGCGGGATCCGGATTAGTTCCGCTCATCTCTCTTTAACCGTCATGGAAAACGGCGTGGGAACCGCACTAGTTCCTACGAGGTAAGTTAGAATGCTTCACTACGTATGTATGCATTTATTTTTTATCTACTGCGATACCCTTAGCCAGCTTCTTCATTGGTTTCGCTTGAATAGGCAGGTGTACAGATCTCCTCAGTCTTCGACCGCTCTCACGTGGATACGGCGCGTACACAAGGGTGGCGCGGTACAAGTGGAATCGACTCTGAAAACAGCGACTTCCACGCCGTTTTTATACGACGATCAAGGAACTACGTCGAGTCCAGCAATCTACAATCCCATTTCCAGCTTCTTTCGCGAATTTCCTCACCACATTCGTGGCAGATTCGTGGCAACCTGCCTTTAACAAGTAGGCAAAATTTAATAATCTTTTCCCTCTATTTTGTTTGTAAATTTATCCTCCTTTCCAAATGGAGAAACTCACGATTTATAACTTTTTTCTCGTGTTCTTTTGGTTTTATTCCACAAAGCCCGAAGAAATCTGAAGAGATTCATTCGGAACACATTTCACACCATTCATTCACCGGAATGAAATGGCCTACACTTAACGACAAATTGCCTTTTGTTTCCGCTTCTCGAATTAATTCGTCGGCTGCGACGAGTTCGTTCATATCAGGAAGAAAAATGGATTTGAGTTCTTTGACGTCCGGCGGAATTCCGGCAAATCGTCAACATGTTCACTAAAAACCGATTTGAGCGAGTGGAAAACTCAAGCAAGCGAACAAATTGGTTGGGTTTAGAGGCCATTATATTGAAAGAGTTCAAAGTCTTTTTCATTATTTTGTTGGGGCTGCAGCCAGTGGTAATCTTCTGTGTTGACAGCTAATGTTTTGATTATTTTTTTTGATTTTTTTTCAAATTTTTTTCTTCGGTTCTCATCCACGCAGTTGGACCGACGAAGTTGTATTTCGGAGACGTGCGAGTGTTAAAATATATCTTCACTTTGGATGTATGAAACCGCAGACAAAGACAAAGGTATGATACAAAGAGTGACCTGGCCTGATCATATTCTCTGCCTTATCAGCGCATCGCGGTCGCACATGTCTAGCGAGGTCCCGCTAGCCGAATCCCCTGATGAACTCATCCGTTCTGCGCTAAGCTCGTCATCCAAATTCTGGTAATTGTTGTTCTACAGTAGCGTTCTGAGGCTTGCGCGGAGATTTCTCACCTCTCTGTAGCAGAGAAATGACCTGTGAACGAATATGCAGAAAGGGCCAGATCTTTGTCCTATGAAGTTTAGGAAAAATTCTAGTAAACTCTGTCCTTTTTCGTCCCTGTTTATAGTACCTGTGAGTGTTTTAAAATGAGTAAATTACCATATTTGCTTTCTAAGGTTAATTTTGATAATTCATCTACTTATATCGGATCTTTTCGGATCTTTAGTGGAAAGGCTGAAGAAAAAGCATTTAAATCATCCTTACTTTTTTTGTAATTTTAGCTACTGTGGTCTTAATCCTAACTCTGCACCTACCTATTAACGGGATAAATATAAAATCCAAGTGACGAAGTTGTACCACGAAGTTTGCACAATATCATGAATTCTACTCTCTAACCCTATGGAATTCTTTCCTAACTTTGAAACTGTAGTCTTTTCTTATAGTTTCTCGTGTTTCCTCATCTAATCTAAATGTCATTAACCGATTTAAAGATTTTGTCAATCGTCGTCAAGTGTTTTATATGATTTTTTTTGTGGGTAAGCAACAGCGGTTTCGAACAATCTGCCATCGTTTTCCTTCTATCTCTCTTTTACTCTTACTCTTTAATTAGTGTAGCTGGGTTACTGCGGTCCTTCTTAAATCCTTATCGCATAGCTCAGTTTTTAATCCTTATATTTGTTTCTCTATCAAAGGACTATCTTTCTGACACAAGGAATAATTCTCGTTACCTGATTTGCAGGATAAGCGGTAGCGTTTGATAGAACTGTGAGTAATGGTAACAGCAAATCCGAAGAAGGATCAATAGCCTGGAGGGCATTGAGAACCTGAAAATCCACTTTTCACACAATTTTTCCCTCATCTATCACTCTCAGCTGCAAATGGGTTCCGTTAACCCCGCCATGGTTGAGAAATGTGGGCTCATGGAATTGTCGTTGGCACCCGAGTAGCGGAAATGAGCCTTGAAATGATCGCGCCGTTGGGGAGCACTTAAAATGGCACCTAATAGCAGCGGGAAGCGATGCGACCAGACATTCTAGTTAATTCTTGGGGTACTGTAGTCATCCTGCCGATTGCCGATTTATTCCCGAGTTCCTGTTTACACTCCAACACTGACGTCCAGCTTGCAGGCAAGTCTTAATTGCGTTTCGAACTCGTCATGGCGACCAAATCAGCGGATGCGCTGGTGGGATGGATGCATTTCCTGGGCAGGCGTACGATTTGAAAGAAGGATAAATTTGGAATTGTTGATACGGAATTGACATGAGCCGGGCAACAATTAGTTCTGCTGTGCGGACTGTTTGCATAATGAGAGCTACAAATTTGTGGAGAAGGTGAAAGCGGAGAAGAACGCAAGCAATTCCGATTGCACAACAAGATATGTCACACAAGTGAAGGAAACGCAGAAAATCCAGAAAGTCTAGAAAGGAAACCTTAGGGATGGGAATAATGGAAATGGAGAAGTAGAAAGTAAATAGGCATTCGTGCAAATAAAAGGAGGGATAGGATGGCCGGGCTAGGTATAGCAGCATCTGCCTTCCTCTGCGCCTTCTAAGATCCACTGTTTCTTTTTTGTGGCAGCACTAAAGAAACCAACAAAAAGGCGACGAATGATCTTAAAGGTTTTGGAGAAAAATGGAGAAGGTTTCTGGCAACTATGCATCGAGTGCATCAACTGCCAGAGAACACTTGTAATGATTTTGTGAACGAGCATTTTCGGTTCCTTTTACGTTATTTTTCTTGAAAATAGAGAGGGGGCAGAGAAGAGAAACAGAGAAGAGACAAAAAAGGCGAAAATTCCTGAAAATACACGAAAAGGTGCATGAAAGAACCGTGAAAAGTAACGCAAAAACAAAGAGAAAATTGAGAAAAGTCGTTGAAGTGGAAACGAGAAAGAAATAGGGTTATTCAGAGAGATATGCACCAGAAAATGTGAAAAGCTAATTAGAGAGAGAAAAATGGCTGCATATTTTAACCTTTATACATCATTGATGGTAGAAATAGTAAGGGAGACTAAAAAAGAAAAAAAAGAAAAGAAAGAAAGAAAGAAAGAAAACAAAGGCCTATCACATAAAGAAGGAGGCGAGCGAAGAAACAGATGAACAAAGAAAACAGAGCGAAAAATGACGAAAAGTGCATCTAACGAGAGTGAAAGAATAGTCAGAAAAAAAAATCCTTCTGTGAAAAATCTTGCTCAGCTGACCTGTTGTTTGAATGAAATCCTCTTGTTCAATACATAGGCAGATGAAGTCCTCAAATAAGTTCAAAGCAGCAAGAAACAAGCAGTTCAAAGCTTTTGTGTGAAGATAAAATTGTAGGGTGTCGGAGCATGGAATAAAGACATTAGCAAAATTTGTTTGCCGACAGCATGTAATATATTTCTAATCCTGCGATTATACTTATCGGTCGTATTTCAGATAAAGCGATAACTCATGGGTATCGCCAAAAGTCCCTCTTTTTATTAAAACGACTACAGTTCTTTAATGAGAGAATTTTTCAAAAGCACTGCTTGGATGACTCATCATTTCCAACACATTATTCATTCAAATCTGCATGTCTTAGTCATTACATTCTGAAAAAAAACCAAGTCAAATATCGCGTCACCTGTTTTGCATCGGTTGCACTCAGCAGCTTTTGCTGATGATAGAGTCGATCGATAAGCTGTCGCAATCGCTGCGATCCGAACAGTTCAGCCGATGGATTGACTGTAATCCGCCACGATGGCTCATTTTCTTCGTCCGGATCTTTTTGCGGAACGGCCTGAAATTATTACTCGATTGAAATCTTTAAATCTACCCGACTCAAATCCCATTTATCCCACGAAATTTTCAGCTATCGGACATCAAGCCCCACGTCTAAGAATCGACATCTCGTCAAGATGCATGTTGCATCAACGAATGCTGTCAGACGCCCATAGATCATCTGTGAGTGCGGAAGAGAAAAGAAATTACATTCCGAGGATGAAACTTTTGAGACGGAGAATCAAATAAATTTTGAACCAGTTTTGACTGAAGCGAAAATTGGCATGAATTTCTGGTCACTAAGTCATACATTTTTCTGCTTGTTTTTGTCCACAAATCTACAAAAATGGTCAAATTTCCAGCTTTTGCGGTAAACAAACAAGAGGAAAGTTCCAGATAACGTTTCTTTATTTTTACTATACCTTCTTATATCCATTTGAATATTATTTTAAGGTCTAAATCACATCTCTCATTCAAGAAATTGGAGCAAATTTTTGAGAAATCATTCTGAGGAGATTACTATAACAAATAAACAAACAACAAATAAACAAAACGAAATGTATTCTGTAATGTGGTGGAAGTATTTCCCACCGCATTTCACAATTTTTCGCTTGTAAAAAATTATCTCTCGAGAATTTTCGAAATTTGTTATTTTTAGTTTTGATAGAACAGTATTGATTCTTCAACATCCATCATTTTAACTCCAGAAAATTATTTGTTAAGGTGCTGGTTATAAGAGAGACTAGAATTAATATTTGGACAAATATGGATAAAAAGTGGGAGAAAGGTAGAGTAGCAGAATATTTCGAATACAAGTTTAAGAAAAATTGAACTGTTGTTTCTTTGAAAGTATGTAAGTGAAAAGGTAAAGAAAAAAATTACAAGTATAGAAACCTTCCCAATTATTCCAGCTTTTTTTGAGCAATCATTCCCGGAAGTGATCATCCGAATTTCACTGCAAGAATTCTACGGAAGTTTTCGGGAAACTTTCCAGTTTTAATGGTCGACCAATTGTTTTTTAGTCACTAGTATTGCCACGAGTAAAATAATTCATATCAATTACTGTATTGTGAAAAAAGATTTACTTTGATCCAATGAGAACATCATAGTATCACACCCTCACCGTCATTTGTGCAAAAACAAGCATTGAAAATCTCAGCAGTCTCTACCTCGAAATCAGCAACAACTTGAGATGGTGGTGCCATGCACCTGTCCCTATGTGCTCATGAATAATTGCCATTTTGTCCTCACCCTCTTCGTGTAATCGATAAATGCTAAATAACCGCATCCATTTCCGGGTTACTGTAATAAGAAAGGACGGAAGTGCCTTAAAATTGGGGCACTTCACGTTCCACTGACAACAATAGAAATATATTAGCTGGATTCATTGTCGTGCTGGTACATTTTTGAGCTTTTTCTGGAAGAGGGAAGGAGGAGTGGGTATTGTTGTGGTAACTTGAGCTAATTTGAATAAATGTTACATTTTTAGTACATATTCGACGATATCGAATACAGTAGAATTTTGTGCTTCTTGGTCCACGATGACTTTAGATTGACTCTTTAGATTAACTCACCTCGATTAATATAACGAACAAAGACCACTGTTGTATTCTTAAAGGATTACGGTGGAATGTAACGGTTGCCAAAAATTCAATATTGGGGAAAATGGTTTCATTATGAGAGAAAATGAAGGTTCTTTTACTTTCATGTATGAGAAAACTTCTTGAATATGCTCTTGAATTCTTGCATATGCTCAAATTTGCTTAGGATCAACAAATAGAACATATTTTTCTTTTCATTTTCTCCCCACTTTTTGCCGTTTGTTTCAGATTCTTCTTTTTTCAATAGTAACATTCCAAATATGCAACCGGACAATTGAGAATACAAAAAAAAACTAAAGATTCGTAGCGCATCACTGTGTTATATACCTCATAATTTCACCTTTTATTATATTACTATTTATTATATTATTGCATATTATTATATTATATTCTCCTTAAGATTACGGTACTGTTCAAGAATGTATGACAAGAGGTCATTTATTTAGCAAATTCATCAATTACTTACATTTTAAGAGTCATTTAACGAGGTTTCCACATGCAATAAGACCAGCAAGACACGCTACGTCAACCAACGAAATTGCTGTGAAATAATCTGTCCCTACGACTACCAACTCCTAAATGGAAACTTCCTATCATCGACAGTAAGGTGTTAGGGTGATTAAAGGGGTTATAGCACCTTCCCCAGTGACACGGCAGGGTTTGTGTGAACCTTCATCAAGTCTTCTTCCTCGACTACATTCGAATCCTTTTGTGACTCATAATTGAGGGGCTATGAGCCTACAGCAGTTGGTAACAGTTCCCCGTCGCTCCTCACTGAGGATGCTTTCAAGCAACCACAGATAACACGACAATACCATGCTGCCTCTTCTAACAAGACTAGAACGTACAAAAGAGCTATTCGACAAAATTTTTGAATAACTCTTAAACAAATCTTTTGAATCCTTCACTACAGTGGATACGGTATCGAGGAGACTTTAAAAGCAACACCACTTCGTCGAAAAGAGTTCAATTGAGAAAGACAGCATCTACGCACACAATTATGATAAAAAGAGAGAAAGAACAGGGAACCAAAAAAACCGTAATGCAGTTAAAGAAGTTTCTTTTCTTCATTTGACAAATCCAAAGCTTTGGTAGTAAATTTAAAACCGGTTGTAGGGATTTTTCATTCGAATGTCGCTTACTATAGCTTTGCTTTGTGTTTACTGCTGAATAGAATGAGGATTTACGGTTGAGCTCGTCTGTAAATTGCCATCATTTGTTCCATCCAATTACAGTGTAATTGGATGCCTATATTGCCTACAATTTTGCATTTTCTGCAGAAATCTTATACTGACTGCAGCATATAAGAATCTTCAAAACTTATGAAATCCAATGCCGAGGAATGAGCGATGAGGCGAGTTGCTCTGGGGAATGAAGAATTTTGGATCGCAGCACAGCAATTGATTATAGAAAAAGAATGTAGAATTCGAAGAAAAAAAAAGCAAACACTAGAATGAGCGCTTTAATTTGCATTTGCAAGTGACCTTCCAGACATTTACTCTGGATAAAAAAAAACAGAACCACAAGTCATTGTTTAGGCCAGTTACACGTTGGTGAACCTCAAACGATTCAGAATTGAAGTGAACGTGGGGGCGCATCCCAAGAGTGCCGTATTTTAGCAAAAAGGAAGAAAAAAAAGAATAAATGAAGAAGGAAATCCCTTCTGCGACATAACATTGAAAAGGCTCTCCAAAGATTCATAGAGAAACATTTCATATACTCAACAAAATTATTACAAAGACCTTTCGCCAAGTGTGTGAAATGTGAATTTTTCGCATCGATTTATTTATTTATTTATTTGAATCCACACATATTTGCGTCATGAATAGAAGCAAGAAAAAGTAGAACCAAGTGCAATTCCGCATGAACTTTATGCATTAAATAAGGATTTTTAAACAGCTTTGTTTGCTTTAGGTCATCTTCCTGCTACAGAACATGTACAATATCCACACGGAAATACGGATATGTATAATTTTTCATTTAATAGGTATATAACATAACATGCATTAATTGTTTTTTCGATAAGGATGCCTACGAAGATTTTCCGCTTACCCACTTACTGTACACTTGGTGGATGTACATTCACATATAGCAGATAACATAAACAAAAAGTAAGAATTCAAATAAAAATAATTAGAAACTAATGCAATTTGATAAGTATAAGCAGTACCGTAGTCGTAATGAATTAAATGAAGATAATAAACTAAATTGTAGGATAGCATGAGATAAGACCACAGTTTCCTGTACTAATTAAGAATGTTCTTGTCTTGTCGTTCTTGTCCCCCTCACCGTTTCTTTAAAATTCAAAACTTTTTTCCAGTAGATTTTCAGAAATTACTGCAAATTGGCCTGCCCTACATCTTTATTTTTTACATTCAGTGTTATTTTCTCGAGTCTTATTGGACTTGATTTTCAGCGTCAATCACAAATTTTACGTCTTATTCACCATTTGTAGCTCCGTAATATTGTTACGTTTTTCCCCACTGTGTTCAACGTTACACATATAAATGCTAACAAAATAAAAAGCATAAAAATGTGGCTGTGTTAGAGCTACGAAATTATTCTTTTACTTTTTAGATGGTTTTGATGAAAAAAAAAAACAAAACTCATACATTACTTTCTTTTTCGATTAGGATATGCTTATAAATTTTCCGCCTCCGATCTTATCCAGACAAACTTCTCGAACAGGAGAAATTTCCTCGTGTTCAAAGTATTTCAAATTCGCTTCCTCTTCCTTCCTAATCTTTCAATCAAAATATTTAAGCTAGGGCGTGGACTCCTTCTTGAGTCATGTGAACCTTCTCTGAGTCCCCATTGCCGCTATAAGGAAACGAGCGAAGGAACCTATGATGCACTTGAAATCGTCAGCGCTGCCTTCAGCAACATTATGAAGGAGGGATAATTCTAATGTCTAGAATGTCCCGAAAATCCAGGTGCGCTTGTCGTGTCTACTACGGAACGATCCAATAGCCAAAGATCTCAATACTCAGCCAATTGTTGAGGGGAAGCAATAGATTTTCACGCAATTATTATGAGGGATGGGACACCGAAGCGTTGTTATTCTCCTTGGTGACGATGTCATAAGCGATTCACATAAACAAAAATGTGTATGGCGTGCGATCGTGGTAAATATCTTATAAAGGATTAATGACAACCCCTAAGAACGAGTTGGTAGTCCCAAAAGGAAAACCACTTCAAATACCATAACAGCACATGCCCACTAATTAATGAGTTTAGAATATCTAAGATTATTGTTTTTGGAAAACAACAACAGAAAAGATGAAGCGGAAATTACAAGAAAAGTAGGGATGAGAAAGTGTGGAATGAGCATAAAAACTTGTAGGAGATACGAGAAAATTTTTGAAAATGATAAGTTTCAATAAATCAGGAATGAAATTTGCAGATTCAAATAATTTGATAAGCCATGTTTGAGGAAGTAAAAAACATTTAAAAAACTAGTTTCATGGAAAAAGAATTAAGCAGCAAATAGACCAAGGGAACAGGTAGGCAAGGAAAAAATGCAAAAGTTGGAATTCCGGGGAAAACGATGTTAACAAATAAGGAATGCGACAAGGAAAAACGATTTTTTAAAAACACGAAGCCGTTGAGAATATTGTGTTATACCTGCTAGAAATTTATCCTGTAATAAAGAGAAATGAGAAATTCCATCAAAATCTCATTTCATTTCGCCCATAAAAGAAATTGAACACTAAAGGACGAAGACAAATGAAAAAGGGTCGAAAAATTGTAAAAAGCAAAGATTTGTTGCCTAGCATATTGATTTCACTCATGAATAAAGAAATTGGTAGATAAACAAATTATTTGAAAAAAACAGCACAAATTGCACATTCTTCTTGAGATAATTAACGTATGTATAGAGTATATCCAGCATTATTGCGGAAAATAACAAGTACTGAAATGGTCTGACAATTCAAACAATTCAAACTCTTCCAGCACGTTAGCAAAGGATATTAGGTTTTGTGGTAATTAATTTCTTTTAATATCCAAACGGAAGAATTGCATCCAATTCGCATGACACAGCTTATTAAAGTCATCGTTTTTTTGTTAAGGATGCCTTAGGGAGCGAAAAAACCTAATTAGAAAGCAGAGACGATGCAGCAAATTTGCTTCAAAACAAAAAGATCTCCTACTCTACGCACAGCTGCTTGGCCGCGGCACAAATTTCATAAAACACTATTAACATTTTGCTAACAAGCCACACAAGCGTGCAGTGATCAAAGATTCCACCGCAGGTAAAAATCTTACAAGTCTCACCTGAAATCGTCCCAAACGTGGACTGGCGATTTCGACAACGAATCCGGAATGTTGTTGACCCATCTGTCTGTGTGTGTGTATGTATTTGTGCTACTCACCAACAAATACACACACTGACAGCTTCTTCGCACACGGGCTCTACTATTGATTTCGAATAGGATACACTGGCTAAGAGACACGAGACACCACAGACAGACTTCCGATGTCACGCCCCTCCTGGCCAGCCACGCACGTTCAGGACGACATCGACGGCAACGTCGAAGACTGGGCGTGGCCGGCATTTTCGGTGAAGTTATCGTTGGCGTCGTTGCGACGTCGTACTAGAGGAATTGATTCTGTTGCCGTCATGAATACTAATTCGTGCAAGAGGCAATGATTTGTGACGTGAAGCGGCGTCGCCGGACCGCGCGCGATCAACGAACATTCATCGAACATATTTTGCTCGAACTTCCTCGTCCCCAATATTTCTCATTAGCGAAGGGCATTCAAAAGAACACGCCACCTCGTTTTGGCTTTGGCTGCTATCTCGTGGCTGCTTTCATGGAATTGCGAATTTTGAAAATCTCGGATATAAAACCACGTCCATTTGGAGTTATCTGGGATGCGCGAACGCTGGCATGAGGAGCAAAGCTAGGATTGGCAAAAAGCAACTGGAGCGTGAAACTTTAGGGAAACTGACGGGTTCCTATTCAGTCCCTTGCTGGAATTCTTTCCATCCAAACTTTTTCGACATTACGAGCCTGGAAAAGAGAGTGGAAATAAGTGTTGACGATGTTGTAAGGATGAAAATAGTGGTCATTGGTTCCTCAGATCATCTTCGTTTCTTAGTTTGTGACTTTAATTTGTCCACATAAAAAGTATTGAAATTTAGAAGAAAAACTTTAGCTGTTCTGTTTTTTGTGAAGTCACTGAGTTTTTTTTTTCACTCAGAACTTTTCAGATTCTTTGGTAACCTAGAGAACTGCTCAGTATTTTAGAACAGGAGAGTGGAAAGTGATGGAAGCATTAAGAATTCAAACACCCTAGCAGACTCTGTTTCCATTTTAAAGGTCAGCCATCTTTATTCCCTAAGTGTGCTCTGTGCACAGTTGTTCCCACATATGTCCCTACAAGAAGAATAATCCAACAAAAACATTAACCAATTTTCGTAAATGAAGTGTTACATTAGAATGTTGTGTTTTTTTTCCTTCATTACCTTTTCAGTTAAGTTTACAGATGAACCGGACTGCTTTTACGTTCTACGCTGAGACTGCCATAATAATTTCTTAAATGCGCTTGAAGCGGGATCCGCTCAAATGGCTATGAGGGCGTCGCAAAGCTGTGTCATAATGGAAAATTCCACGGAAAATGTCATAGATGTCAGCTATGACACAGTCCATTTCCTCGACATTGTGGCTAATAAACGAAGCGTGCTATGCAAGAAAAAAAGCAAGCAAAATACATATGTTGTGTATTTAAGTCGTTCTCGGGTCGGTGTTGCTCGAACTTCGAGTTAGACATCTCCTGGAATTTTTTAAACCATTTAAAAAGCATATCTCAATCCTTTGTTCGCTTTACTATCCATTTCCTCTGCCCTCTTCCTTTCATGTTTTGAAAGTGTAATTTTTCATGAGGCTCAAACGTCTGCTAGCTTCACCAAAAGCAAAGCGCTTTTAGAGCTAAAATTTTTGAGGACTGAAATATCTGCTGTCAAAAAAAACACACACACACACAGAAAAGAACAGGAGTTGGAGGAAATACTAGAAGAAGCTAGAAAATTATTGATCGACACTTGTTAGGAGATATTTTGGGAACAATAATGTTTCATCACTGTTTCAAGTGTTCTTCTACAGGTCAGATTTCTCAAATAATAACCTGCAATAATAATTTTATTTCGTTTACCTTTAGCCATCACTTCGAAATTTGAGGATATGTTTTTCTTAACCAATACTGCATTGCGAATGAAGGAAGAATTCATATGAACTGCTGCTCAGGAATGAGAAAAAAAAGTGGGAAGAGAAAATATCCATCGGAAACCATCGGAATCTTTGGGAAAAAAAGTCGAAGAGCAGCTGTTTTCAAATATGCCTCCAGAATTGGTTTTTGTCACATATCTGGCCTCAAACTAAAAGGAAAAAACTGGAAAATTCAACCAAGATATCTACTATATATTATAATGTACATAGACAGGATCCTATGTTTTTGAATCCACAAGTCACGAAACTTTTTTTCTTTAGTCGACAAAACCCAAAGGATCTCTTTGTTCGCTCTTAATTCTCGACTTTTCTTTTCGATCTACAAATACAAATACAATCTACGCTTCAAAAAGTCTACGCGAAAAAAATACTTAGAACCAAATCTTCCTCTTTTTTCGAGAAATTATTGAAAAAAGCGCGTGAAGACACTACTATTGTTCTCACCAGAGCACAAACTAAATTCCCTTCAGAATCCTAGAAATTTCTCCTTCCTCTCGATCCTCAACATACACCGCTTGATTGCTTTTGTGTCAGACTTTCAATAGCTTTATTTCACGCAGATGTAGACACAAGCAGCAAACAAGAACTACGTACGTCAAATTACCTTGAACGAAACATAAGTACACACACAGAAAGCACAAGCATGGCTAAGAGCCGGTCCTTCATCCAAAGTGGCTAGAGATAAAAATGGACATCTCATTATCCTTAAACAATAGTGTTTTGATAATGCTCATATTTGTAAGAAAATGAAATACGACGTTCATGTGGAATAGTAAACTTCATAAGTTTATCATTTTCTCAATTCTCAAATCAATTTCAGGAAAAACAGATTTTTAGGCTTAGAAGTCATACTTTGTTCAAGAATATTATTGCCCGTACGTTTTTAGACGAAAGTCTAGAACAGAAAACCAAATAAAAAGAAGATTGAGGAGAATTAAGTGTGAGACGAAAAAAAAAACACGGGAGAATGAAGGAGATGAGACCGAAGATAACCGATTGACATATTAGCCTTAGCTAAAACGCAGAACAGCAATTGAATAGTCATCCCTTCTATCTCTCTTTTCCTCTCATTTTTCCTAGTTTTACTGTCCTAACAGTATATTACAAACTGGTATTTGTTATGCAACTTCATTACTCGAATATGTCATGTTATTCGTTCTTGTTTTTGTCGGAATTGTCACTAACAATTTCGAAATTTGTCATAATATTCAAAAATTCGGTTAAGATTCTAGTACTAATAGTGTGTACACAGCAGATATCTCACATTGATCTAGAAAATCTAATCCCTAAACTTATCCCTTCCACCACTTTGGCAGTCATTCCTCAAACGCTTCGCCAATCTTGGGCGGAATTGGCAGTTGAACCACCGTAGGTTTCCTTATATCCAGTCTAGCAAAAGGATTGTTCCGTAGACGAGGTGCGTAATCGATGTTTGGGACAAGTGTCGGCTGAAACGCAGATGTGGTAAGCTTAACCATCACTTCAGAGACTGCTGCATTACCAAGTGTGAAGGTGTGGGAGTTGTCCTCAGATCGGTCTCAAACTTCTCCTCTGTCGGGGCTTGTTGAGGTCGTCGTAGATGACGTTCACCTAGGAGCAAAACCTCACCTTCTCTGAACTAGAAGCACAAAAGAATTTGTATTCACTTTATCAGAATCTTGTTTTTGCTCAAAACATCTAGAATGATTGGAACTAGAACCACTAGAAGAAAATAGAATGCGAAATTTTATGCATGGGAAATCAACAACGAATGCGAGCGAAAGAAAGGCGGCAGTGGAACAATGAAAACGTTTGGATTGAAAAGTGGATTCAAGTGGACAACCAAGGCAGCAATTTCGGTTGTGCAGATATTTGGAAAGCGAGAAACACGTGTCTTTCTCCTAAATATTACATTACGTTATTACTTCACGTTCCTCGTAAAGGTTTTCAGAATTTTATTCGCTCATTTCAGCACGTCCAGGGGAAGTACAGTAGCCTAACTGATAAATGAGCGTGGTGAACGGGGAAAGTTGAAAATAGCAAAATCCACAAAGAAACTACTAGCACAGGAAAGATATTATTCGAACAAAAAAAATGCTCTAGATTAAACCGAAGTCAGTCTCTAAGGTTGGCTTGCGACAACTGCTGGGATTGAAAAACTACAAAAAAAGAGTATCTGCATATTTTTGTATCAAAGAGAAAAATAAGGTTTTTCAAATGATTCAAATGACTGCATTGATTGGGACACAGAATCATATATGAATTAGCTTTTGTTAAGTAGTTTTTTAGTAAATAGAACTGAACACAAATCATCAGACGTGAAGCAATAAGACTGAATAATTTTAGAAAATGTTTAAGTATAGGTGGTTGGGGACGCTTGGGTGCTTAGCAGTTTTTTCAAAAACAAGAATTGAGAATACCTTGGCTTAACTGAAAAAAAATGCTATAAGATTAGTTGGTGGAAATATTTGACTTTAGACGGTAAAAAGGAAGAAGTCGAGAAGAAAAACTCAAGTTGCCAATTATAAAGAAAAACTGAGATTACTGTCCGAGAAGTTCTCACAAAAAATTCGTTGAAAAAATCATTTCGTCCAATGAAATTATAGACTTCTTTCAGAACTGAAGCTTTTAAAATGAATCCGAAGAAGTGGTAGTTCAAACAGCACTTATCACTCACCAACTGATTCTCTGGATGGAGTTTTCGTGACGTCATCGCCCATGATTATCGTCCTGGTTCTCATGTGATTCCGGTTTCAGAGCAAGTTCTTCTCGGAGTATGCGTCGGTCCTCGTGCGTCATCCTTTCCCTGAAATTCCCACGGACATGAGATGCTATTGATCGACGTCATCGAGTAAGCAATAGGATTCCTGCCGTTGTGGATCATAAATATCGTCTCTGGTGAGGAAACGATGCTTCTTTTTGCGGTGGCGACTTTGTCGAAGCATCTTTCGTACGAGTTGCAGCTGCATTTGATCTCTGCAATATTTTTAAAGAGCAGTATTCAATACGGTCTGATGATTTTTCAGCACAAGACGGGTGATCGAATTAAAAATCAATACCGAGGAGGAGCACGAGTCGCGATGTCCTCGAAAGGATTCTCTTCATCGACGTCGGATGCCCTTCGGATTCCTATAAAAAGAACATCTATCTACCAATCGAATCAAGGGGACGGATTAATTAGCCTCGGACTTCGCTGAAATCTCCTGATGAGTCTGAACGGAGACGGTGGCTTTTTTGATGGTGCTTCCGCTCCTGTATTCTCATTTGCCGCGCGCCCATCACTTCGCATTGGCTTCGCCAGTGGAGATCCAGGCTCAGGAGCAGTCAACGTAAAACCAGAGGAAGAGGGTCGCGAAGTTTTTAATGCGGCGACATCCCCTCGAGAAGCACGACCACCTGATGTGGAGATGATTTCGTTGACAAGGGTTGAAAATGGTCTTGATGGCGCATGATCCGAATCATTTGATTTCGGTCCTGGTGCGATTCCATCTAAAAAAAATGTTATGTGGATTTAACCCTGTCAAAGAAGCACACCTAAGTGCAAATAAGTAAACAAAATGATCAAACACAAATCTTATAAAGTTCCGCCTACCAGTGTCAGACATCGGTACGCGATACAAAAGGACATCATCTTCTACTCTCGTGCGTGGTAAGTAGGATGGCCAGGGCACATATCTATGAGATGCGGCTAACTTGTCGAGTTCCTGCAGAGGTGTGCAAAGTACATGTCATTCATTCAAGAGCGTTCTTTGTGGAAAGCACTTCTTCCGTCGCATTGCATTTACATATTCCAGGAATGTCAGTCTGTCTTAGTTCTTTCACGCAGGTATTTTGGGCCTTGTTCTTAGCAGGACGACTCGTCCAAATGAAATCAAAAAAAGTTTTAAGCGAATATCTCTTTGAATTGTTTGATTTACAAGGAACTCATATATATTCAGAGATAAAGCTAGTGGGAACAAAAAAAAAACTTCTTCAATCAAACGTTTTTAAAACACCGAGAAAAAAGTGCAATTTTCGTTAGGTGTGGAGCAATGGTGATGCTAACCACCAAAGACAGGTTTTTTTTTAAGACTTTTAGGATTTCTTTTCAGGATCCTCGGTGCTAAAAGATAAATGCCATAATCCAAAGTATCATTCATTAAATTTCTATTAAGAATTTTTTTTCTGAGTTATGACTCAAAAGCAAATAAGCCAGTTGTAGTATTTGCAAAAAAAAAAACAAAAGCGAAAATGAGGTGAATGATAGGTGAAATCAAAAAGCGTCGTTTTATGCGACGCATCATAAGAATTATGTAAAGAAAAAATTTGTAAAGAAAAAGAACTTCTACAAATTGACAAAAAACATGCAAAGTACAAAAAATTTCTTATTGAAAAATAAATGAAAAATTAGGGCAAGATCTGATGAAATCAACGGAAAACTGCTTGAATCGTTATCCGGATCATTTCTTGCACGACTGAGCTGCAATCCAATTTTTCTTGCACCTTCATCTTTTCCTCTTTTCTTTTGTAATTGCAACGGACAAATATCCCAAGAACAACCTCAAGAGTTATTCCGCCGTACTCAAGATTCGACTGTGCCATTAAATTCAGGTAGATTGCATCGAACGGCTTTAACTTCGAGCTGTCAAAGTAGCCATGCGGGAATAGAAACGGTGGATCGGCTGCTGATACAAGAAAAACAGTAAAAAATATGAATAGTGACAGAACGACCAGCCGATTTGATAGCATTTCTCGCCAACACTGCGTGCCTAGCGGGCAAAACACGTTTTGTTGCTGCCGCTTGCGTAACTACGCAGAGGTGTTTCGGATAAATCGGATTTTGAATGGGTGGGTAAGCAAGTGCAGAGAAAAAAGAGGAATTCGACTGACCCGAGTAGAAAAATCTTCTTCTGAGACTACTTACCCCAAGTCCGTAACTAGTTCTTCAGAGTTCTCATAAGAAGACGAACTCTCATAGAAACAGAATCCAGAACGTATCTATAACCTGTATCACCTGGGTTCCAGCTGTTCGTCGATTTGCTCACGCTTGGCATCAGTAACACTTCCAGTTGTAGCGATCTCGCAAGGGTTGCACAGAGGCTCCTCTTCTCGCAAGGAGTTCAAGAGCATCGCATTTTTCTCTGAAAAACCTCGTGAAGAAGTCTTACAAATCGTGATCGTGTGGTGGGTTCCTGTAGTCATTAATGTCTTTTGGAACTCGGTCGCCCGTGGCCCTAGCCCAACGGTGGTCGTTGGAATCATTTTCTGTCTTTCCCTCCTTCACTTGCGTGAAGAGGATACTCCTGGCATCATTCTTTCAATTGTGCATTCTGTGATGCTGATAGAGTCTTCTTCTTGGTTGCGATGCCAGGTTTCTGAAGTGTACGTCACAGAACGAAGAAGGTGATGTTGAATAGGTGAGCATGGGGCATTTCCCAGTTCTCTTCACTATGTCCTCGTTGCTCTTACCAAGCCACTCGCTTCCCCAAACCTTCAAAACCCCTAAACCACTCGCTTCTTCCTGCCAAACTCGGAGGTCACGTCGTTCATCATGTTCCGACCTACATATTCGTAGTTGGGGCATTCGGATAAATTCGTTCCGTAGAGCGTGAGAGGGGCATCGTACTTTCCTATGGCAGTGGTAATTGATGCGCATCCGAAGACTTTAAGAAGATGAATCGTGGCTTGAAGACTAGCCACAGGATGCAGGTGTTTGATTATGCTTGTTCAGCATAATCAAACACCTGCATCCGCGACACGTCTTTGCTCTGTTTTCTAGCTTGACTGTGAGAAGAAAGCATAGTCTCTAAGGCCCGTTTATCTAACCGCCACGCTGATACTGTCCAGATCATAATATACCACTGTTCCGTGATCCTGGCGAGTAACAGGTTGTAAACAAGCTGGATTCCTCCTTTTTCAGTCGGCCATATGAAAGTACGTGCGGCGAACGCAGGTGCTAATTGTTACATAAACTCGTCTACCTGTCCTCAAGGTCTTTGAAGCAGTCTTTCCACCAGTATTTCTGTTCATATAAAAAAGATCGTCAATTAATTCGCATTAGTTCTATCTACAGTCGGCGAAGAATGCCTTTAAAGGCAACGCATCACGAAACTGACGATGTCTGGATTCTTTGTGGGCAAACAAAAAGTTTGGAGTGTAGACTACGAATATGAGCGCAGCACCGGCGATCGAAACTCAATGAGGTCTCTTCAGCAGCATATTTACGGGTTCTACTAGGATACTTGAAAAGGCGCTCGAGACGTGCTGCTCAAGTTTTCAAGCACGAATGAATGAATGCCTTTTTACGGGACGATAACGGGGCAAGGATCATACTCCCAATCTCATCCCTAACTCTATACTTGCTCACAGAGACCCCAGACATCGTCAGTTTCGTGAGCAGCTGTCAGCGCATGCTCTTTCTCTCCTTGATACACTACTCCATCCATGTAGGCTACAGGCCGGCCAAAACAACTTCATCTGCGGTGCAGTATGATTTTGAGGTTGCATTCAAAGCGACGCGGCTTTGAACCGCTTGCGCCTATATGTGAGCGTATCACAGCAGCACTCTCGGTGGCTGACATACTGCCTGAATGGTCAAACGAAGTTCCCACCGCACACATGCATACTGTGGCCGCACAGGGGAATCCAGCTATCCCAATGGAGGACTGCGCAGTGCGTTTGAGGACATTCGGATGTGAATGAAGAACTACCCCATTTTACTGCCATTTTCTGGCTCCGGTTCAGAGTCGAATAGTGAGAAGCATTGCATATTGTTCCTCGTCGGAACAGCGCTCTTCCAAGGAGCAATCGTGTTGTTAATTATATGCAGGCTAACGAAAAGAATCTAGCTTATCCAAAGACGTATGGACTGCTACATTTCCAGATAGTTTATGTCTACAAACAAACAATGAAACAGCGAATTTTTGAAGTTCACAACAATAGCAGGAGGAAATGAACGATTATCACTCCATGGCGCGTCCCGCCAAAGTGTGAACGTCGAGAAGGAACCGTTGCAGATCTTCTTTCGAGAGATCCTTAAAAAAAGTACGGTAGAACAAGAAATGCAAAATTGCTGTAGGAGTATATGTTCAGCGAATTTACTGTTTAAACAATAGACCTTATAGAGTCCAGGATCATCATCGGCAAGAAATGGTAGGAGATCAAGTATTGAGGTAGCATCCTCGCACATTCCTAGGTCACGTAGTAGCATGTTCAAAATATTAGCATAAAAACGCTCTCTAAGTGCTTTGAGCTGTTCAGATCTAGCCCAATCCTGAAAATAAAGAGTTATTTAATAGCTGTAGTCATGAGAAGATAATATCCTTACCTTTTTAGTACCAGACCTCCAACCAGGATGTTTCAAAAACGACGTGACTGCATCGAAAGTGCGCTGAAGCCAACAGAAATGGTGATGTTATTAATTTCCCATTAAAAATACACCAACCGCTTTACATGCATCCAGTGCTATTTTCGAGCGCTCATGGAGGGATTGGTTGCGCTCTGCTCGCGCTGTGCGCTGTGAAAGACCGACCAAATCTCCTTGTCGTGACCATTCACCGCCTGCACGCTCGTCTTCTGCCAGCTTTTTTGCCGCTGCTTGGGCTCTGGCACATTCCATGGCGAAAGTTGTGCAGTGGGCTTGCGCGGACTAAAGAGTGGCCCATTTAAAAGTCTGCACTCTTTAGGAACCTTTAGTAGAGTGTATCTAACATTTATATCAAAATGTTTGTAAAATCACTAATGTGATCATATATGAAGAATAATCACAAATTAGCTAGACTCCATAATCGCTTTCTTTATGTTTTATCATGATTTTAGCAACAACTGAAATATGCCACTGTTTAAGCGGTCCTTAGCCACCTTAAATGAGGGGTGCTTTATTTCAACCCCACTCTTGGAAACCACTAGTGAGAACATTACAATATCGGCACACCAGCTTTGCGCCTAACGAGTACTATTTATGTGGCCAAATATTCGATTGAAGGTAGCTGAATCAATTGAAGAATGTTGAGATAGATTACCAAATACAGGCAGTGATTGTTGAATTCGTCAATCACGACACCAGCAGCAGCAGTGTCCTGGTATGAAGGTTCGGATTCGTCAGTGTTTCGAACAAAAGACGCCAGTCGATCAACCAACTTCAAGTTTTCACATTCTTTAATAACTGCGCTCGCATCCTTTTCCAGATTGCTTACTAAACAGCAAAAATCTAGCTATTCATATCAGGTAGAAAGCACCTTATATCCATAAGAACAGAAGGTAGGCCTACTGAGGTAGTGCCGGATCACTGAATTAGCCTCTGCAAGAGCATACTGCAGTTTGTTGTCTCCGCATATGAAGATCCATCGTAAACAATCAAGGTGATGAACGTCTTCCTTTAAAAGTCAGAGTGGTTCGCAATAAGAACAGCAACACTGATCCAACTGATGACTAACGACAACAACTTAACTCACCACTATTCGAAATCTGCCGAAGTGAAGCGCAAAATTCTCGCCGTCGAATTCGGCTTTATTCAGAGCATGGATGAACCTCCTGCGGTCAGTTTCAGTCCTCACATCTAGAAAGCAATAGAATTCCGAAAACAAGTAGCGCAACCTTGAGTTCTCGCTCTTCGAGTTTGCTATTGTCTTCACTCTCAGCATAGGAAACGGCGAAATCAATCAGAATTTCGAGCAAGATTGTCAAGCCGCATCAGATGTAGAACATTTACAAAAAAAAAATTACTCACAAAAACAACTAACATGGTATTACGCTCCAAATCTTCTTCATAGCTTCCTCTTTTGGCAATAACGCTGCATAGAATGGAATTAAACTGAACAATTTTTTCTGCAACAGCGAGTCGATCATAAGTTCGACAAGTTCTCTCCCATAATTGTCCTGTAATTTATTGTCCCTATCTTGAAGCAGACGCCCTGATCAGCATTATACATACGAAATAAACACTCACATCATGTTCGTATTTTAAAATACGGCACGCACTAGCAACAAGCCCAAAAAATCGATAAAGTGAGGAGAAATTTGCACCAGACTTCTCAATTTTCTTGCAGTACTCATGCATCCATTCGACGGCTTCATTCCATGCTCCTCTCATCAAATAACTCATAAGGACATAGTAAGGTGGGGTCTCCACCTAGAAAAACGAGCATAAACTGTTGCTTGGATTAGTCCAGTTGCTCAGCCGCATTCATGACAAAAATGTTAAGACAGATACAAACACAAATGGTTAAAGCCTACAGTAGTTATGGCCTCAAAGATTCCTTCGATAGAGATTGGGGCATATACTGGGTGGTCAAGTTCGAGAGCATTGTTTAACCTGAAAAGATGCAAAATAATGGAGAACGATATAAGACAAGAAAATGGGGACCGATCTCTGGAAACCTTGCTATATTATTTCAACAATTCCAAAAGTATGTCGATGTTGTAGAGGTACACACCTAGCCTGAACAGCTGCATTCGCATAACACCAAATTCGGTCCTCAACACTAGTGGCCAACGGCAAAAGGAATTGCACATCTCCTGCAAGTGCGGCGAACACCATCCGAACACCCATACTATATTTGGTCTAGAAAATGTATAACATTAGCAAGAAGTCATCCTTTTAGAAGAAAAATAAGGTTAATATGTTAGATTATTCACGAAGAACAGGTTTAAGCGTGTGATGGATAGTGATTGTAGACATTATGATAACCAGGACAAAATATGGATAAAATGTAGTTTGGGGGAGGGAAGAGGGCGTTCAGTGGCGCCCTCATTTCCGGAAATAAATAAATAAATCGGTCGGGGGCCTAAAACCAGAGCATTAGTGTTAGAAGATCAATCACATGTAAGCTTAAGTTACTAAAAGAATCCCCTCCCCAAAATAATACGTATTATCAAACAATCAAATATATTACAAAATAATACACGAGATAATATTGAATAATTACACACATTACAGAATATTATAATAAGTTCCAGGCGTAGGACATTATGGAAGCCCCAACGTTTTGTTTTGAAGCTGTACAACGTGTTGAGAATGTGACAATGAGACCACACATGTTCAACACCCCGCTGAGATAAATTTTTGCAAGAAAAAAGGAACTTGGAACTACTCTTAAAAGATGAAGGATCAAACAGAATTTAATGGCCAAAAAAGCTCAGGTTCTGTGCATATTGCTAGGTTTGGAAGATCGCAAATAACTTCGCGATAAAAGAAACAAGAGAAATATTGGAGGTAGTTTTTCTAGAGAAGGAGGTTTGCCCTACAAAGTAGTCCCACCAAAGTTTTTTGCGATCTCCTAGTTTTTTTTTGGAATTTCGATGGAGGAAAATTAGAATTTCTCTAGTTTTTTCTTTATTTTTCCCAATCTGAAGTTCGAGAGAAGCAAGCGGCTCAGAAAGGAGAAAACCTGGATAAGGGTCTTTTCTTAATCCCCTAATTCGAATATATGGATGGTTTTCTAGAACAGCGTCCTGTTTTTCTGAAATAGGATAACCTGCCAGAATCCCGATTTTTGCTCGACCGTCGAAAATTGTGTGATCTTGAAAAAAAAGTCTGATAAATGGAAGTAACTTAGTTTTTGGAATATTTGATGGGAAAAAAATTCCAAGAAAATAGGAGGTCGCAAAAAAAATCGGTATGACTGCTTGGTAGGGCAAACCTTCTCCGAACAACTACTTTAAATATTTTTCCTGGTTCTCTAATCATAAAGTTATTTGCGACCTTTCAGACCTAACAATTTCTAGAGATTTCATCGATTTTAGAACAAAAATGATGATATTTCAGTACCACTATTTCAACAACATTTTAGCAAACTTTCTTCCTCTACTACTTAATAATTCTCCGCTTCTGCCAGCTATCGAATTTCACATTTTCCATTTGTTCCTTGGCCCCGTGTCTGATCACCACGCTTGACCTTGACGAAAAACTATCATTGATGAGCTAGCTATAGTAACCAGAAGAGTTAAAGAATATCAAAAAAGAAGTTAAAGAAGAATTTTTTGATCATGTAAATGTAAAGATAAGCCCTATGGGGCGATCGGGGTTTTAAGTATAGGGCAATCTAATTTTGATCGAAGAATTAGTTTCGAAATCCATTTAAGAGGGTCACGACCTAAAGGATGGGGGAGAGTTCAACAGCGACCTTCCACCGGAATGGAGTGAAAACAGAAGAGGATAAGACATAAAACAAATTCGTTTCTTCCTGAAAATGCTACAAACTGATCTACATAAGAATCTAACCTCGGCTATAGCTTTCTTCATCACTTGGTATGTCAACTTCCTGTAGTGTAGGCGAGCTTTTTCCTGCTTTGTTAGATCAGCACCTATCAAAATTGGGTCGATAAGAAGTTGCTGAGTCCGTATTAACAATGTCATCCATGGCACACCCATACCGTCAGAAAGCTCTATGGCCTATAATAACTTTCACGGGTCATAAATTAAAAAAAAAAGTACTGTGAAGACAAGTAATGGTAACAGACTTCCTCAAAGCGTCCACAACGAAGTAAACTAAATACGACGCGGATCAACTTGTCAAAATTCGGATCGTCTGCTGCTTTAATCATAGAATCTGGGTCAGCTGAAAGCTGTCTTGAGCTCCTCATTCGTTTCATGTCTGATCTAAAAAAAAGTGTGCAAGTAAGTAGTGAGTAGTAAAAGTTGTAAATTGCTTGGCACCAAACTACTCCAAAACCACGCACACAGCGTTTCGTATCGGTGCAAAATGACGCAAATCACAACACAAATTGGGTTTGCAGGCAAAGCTCAGTGTGTGTGTGAAATCCAGATTATTGCCAAAAAAGGGAAAGTAGATCTAGACCCAAACCGCTATTAATCTAAACATCTCACTTAGCTGTTCCTGATAGCTCTTTGATGTCCTTCACTTGGTGAGCAAGATCAGCAAACCCACTGGATTCAAGTGCACCTTCGATACACCATCGCCAAAGGCCCTGATAGTAAAGAACTCTAAACGGAAGTTGCGCGACAACAACAAAAGAAAAGCTTACGTAAACCAAGCGAAAATCCCGATCCTCTGCAATCAACGAAGACAAGAAGGAATCACCCTGCGAATTCAAACTTCAGTGTGCCAAAACGCTGCTCGAATAGGGAACGCCTAAACTCACCCTTCCCCGATCATAGTCCTGTATCAGGCAATTTTCGATCACAGTCCCACAAAGGCAACGATCTGCACCTAATGCATGCTTGAGTTCTTCAGCAGGAGCTTGGGAACCGAGATATACAAGAGCGTCATGGTAGTCACGGAATATCTGGACGACAGATAAAAAATGGAAACTCTTAGTTTCAGAGAATTTAATTTTATCAATTGAGTGGAGAGCAGCAAAAGTGTAGGGTACTGTTTAATCTAAATTCAGAACAACAAATTTAGTATAAAACCTGTTTGTATAGGTGAAAAAAAAACTGAGCAAAGGTTAACAAGAAACTGGGTTTAAAACACGACCCAAAGACGAATTCGTAGAGAGAAGCGGATAAACAAACCAGTTCAGCGGCTTCCCAGATATCATATTCCTCTTCAGCTGAGAGTAAGCGAGAAAGAGCTGCATGCAGATCCTCGAATACTGCTTTGTCCACTTCAAAATGAAGCAATAATACCACGTTAATCTTCCTTACTAACAGATTAATACGTGCTAAATTTAAAGAAGAAACTCTAACAAATAAATAATTCTACATAGAGACTCGAGGACAGTCACAAATATTTGCTAACAGTTGTGTGCTTGTGAAAATGCTTGCCCAATTACAGGGAAATAAAGAATGTGACCAATGTTAGTAAAGTAAGAACCAAATAAAGAAAAAAAAACCAGAGTAAACTAACGTTCGTCGAAACTGCACCCATCGGATCCAGCATTATGTGAAGGAATATGCTGTTGTTGCTGTACTACCCTCATTTTCTAAACACGAGGCATTTTCCGCATTTATGTCGCGCAATAACTATACAACGCAACCTGAATTTTGTTTGCGGGAAAACAGAAACAAATTAAAACGTTCCTTTGTATAAGAAAGGAAAGACTAGGTATTTAAAACTGGAAATGGAATTGTAATAAAAAAAGCTAAGCACACCACGATCTTATAGTAAAAGAGTAGAAAACTGCTACTGCATATAAAAGTCTATAATAATCAGTGTTTTCTCGAAATTACAATGTCTGTCTTTGCAATTGAAAAATTAACTATTCTCAGAGCTTAGAAAAAGAGCCAGCGAATACGAAACAAAGCTACTATGGAACAGTGGAAAACTGCAAGTGAAGAGAGATCCAAGATGGAAACAAGTGCGGATTGAAATCCAAGTTTCAGTGGTCTGACACAAGAAATAGCAAAAGAATTTATAGATTATGGATGTTTTAATACAATTCTAAAAAGATTACGGTACTATCCGAGTCTTTGTGTTTTTGCGGAGAAATCGAGCAAATTCCGTCGCGAAAGGCATCGTGCTCCTGGGTTCTTCGTGCGGGCCACTCGCATCGGTCATAACTATAGTGTGGGGGGATTTGTCTAGTAAAGAAACGGAAACTTTAGTGATTCTTAGTGGACTGTTCTAGTGTAGGATTCTCCGTAGCGTTTTACGGACTGCGTCAGCGGTCTCTTAAATTCATTTGGAGCAACAGAGAGAGAGTGACAATTGAGAAATGATTTTTAAATGAGAGAACCAAACGAAACAATAAAATGATGGTTTTAAAAAACAGCAAATCTCCGTTTTTTCACAAAGTTTGAAGCTGTGGCATCTGTGTGTTGATGTAGATTGATGACCATGTGTTTAGATTGTAGTGCTGTATGTTGCGAAGTGTATGTGCTGCTGACGAGTCGTTCAATCTGTTAGTAGCTCTACATATTTGTCTTTGGTCTCCTTCAAGACTCTAATTGTATGAGATAACTGCAGTTGTATTAGATAGGAAAATATGAGGTCATTCCTGTCTCAGTAGTTGTGTTGGAACAACTAGCGCGACCATAAACGCTTAAGTCACCAAGTGCGTGTGGTTTTTCTTCCAGTGTTTAGTGTTTTTTTTACAGTCACTGCAGTTTTTTCTCAATTGAGCTAGTGTTGGAGGAGAACTGTGAACTTATTGGATGTAGGGCTGTGCTTTTTTGTCCTAGCTTTTGTTTATGAGTTTCGAAACGCGAAATGTTGTGCTGTTTTACCTGTGTTCAGTCCTCCTGCGTTTATTCTTTGTGATCTTGCATAATTTCCAGAACCTTACCCTCTCCTTGCTTTTGACATTATCCCTTCATGACAGCGTTCGCGGAAATATTTGGTACTGGGTTCTTTCCAGTAGTAGATAGGGTTCAAGATGTAGTTTATCAGAGCGAGATTGACAAACACCTCTACACTTCTGTGCTTCTGATCAATTAGAATGATGGAGAGCGCAAGATTGATAAGTTCATCCAGCAAACTACTTCTTTGCGTTCACGCAGCTGATGCAATTCGCTTTTTCCGACTTTACATCAACAATCGTGCAGGTGTGAAGAAGATTCTTCGTGTTGACTGATCCGGCTGGGGCATCTGATCTGGCTAGATTCTAGATTTGCACGCATAAGTTTCTACGCTTTGGGCATACGAAGTGCAGCGCACGAAGCGCAGCCTTCTAGCAACAGGTACTTTTTTCGCAATGTTTTTGTTTAAATCAGGTTCTGAGGGTGGATGCCACCAGAGACAAGAGGAGGGTTTGATGGGTTTGTAACATATAATCAAGTTGATACGTATAGTTAATTCCCGTTGAACCGTTCTCTTTTTATGAAATTTTATCAAATTGTCATCGAAGTATAATGCTTCATTTCAGATTAATAATGGAGCCGTGTCCACTATGTGGACTTGAAAGTAAGAAAAGATTGTATGACCACTTGTTCTACGCTCACTCGTACACTAAAGAGCAAATCGAGGAGTTCAAGAAGAAGAGACGTCGTGAGAAATTGATCGAGTCATGCACAACTGTTCAAAACTGCAAGCATTGCGAGAAAGTGTTCTCTTCCAAGCTTTGTTTGAGAAGACACGAAAAGAAGGCACATCCTGATAAATACACCGAGAAAAAATTGGCGAGGATTTGGTGTCCACTTTGTTTCAAGATAATGAAGGTAACTGATAATCAGAAACGATTTTTTAAAATTACGAACATGTCAGTCTTACAGTTACTATGAATGCTTGAACCTTCCTTGTCATTATTCAACTTCACGTTCTTCGCTTCACTTCTAATTGAAGCAATTTGACCTTTGAAATTATGTGTTTAGTGTGTATTCTGTGTATCGTGTGTACCTCCTATGTTTAACTAGAGCTAAAAAAAAGTCTAACACGGAATATATAGGTTGGGAATTATGGTCACATAAATAAAAGATCGCTTAGGATTACAGTGGTCATTTCGGGGAACCGTAAAAGCTAACATGTGAATTCATTCAAAAAGACATATACTTTCTGTTTTATTGTATGTAGCTTGTGCTTGCTGCACCTATTATATTATAATTCTGGTAAATGGATGAACTTATCAGTCCGATTTTCAACGAGCAGAAAAAAAATATGAAATAAAAAACATATGTGGCAGAATTTTTGTCGTTTTTACTCGAGTCAGAAGCCAGCTCTATTGTCACTCAGATCATTAACTGTGTCCGAGTTGACATAGGTTGACATATTGCTTAGCTTATATTTTTACTGCATACTACTTTCCTTCTAGTAGGATTTTGAAAGATGCGTTTTTTACCGTTTACGATGCTCCGAATTCACTTCGAATAGAATTGTGCGATTATCCGTCCTCATAGATGGATATTCTTCAACTTCATCCAGATAAATTGTTCGTTTTAGCACCACCGCGATCTGGTTCACCATGCACAGGCGGCCCATGCCGAAACACCAGGAAAATACAGGGTCGAGGTCATCAGTTTCCCCAACGTGGACGAGTTTGAGGCAAGATATACTGTGTTGTCAAATTCAGAAAATTGGCTTCCAGCAACATAAATTTCTCGATATGTAACCAAAGTGAAGGTGTTTTGCACAATTTTACCTGTGTATGATAAATAGCTCATCTCCATATTTACAACAGGATTTGTTTAGTATTATTATTTTGAACTATTTTTGAGAACTTTAATTACATGTCGATGCACATATTTTAGAAATGGAGACGATCAACCGAAGAACATGATGTAACTAGTCGTTCTATAGTTTCGACAAAACGCGGCCCTGCTGGGAAGATAAAATATCTGCGTTGTCATCGTGCAGCGTTGAACGCTAAGGACAAGACGAGCATAGGTTCAACAATAAAGCATTCCAGGAAAGTTGTTCCTTTCTGCACTGCGTATATGAAGGTGAGTTTTCATTTTCTAGTGTCGTTGAAAATATGAAATAAAAATTGTGCTCATATTAGATTCATATTGTCGCCCTTGAGACAGATAGCCTTGAAGCAAATCAAGCTATCCAGGTAGTAGTGGTAGATAAAATGTTTGGTATTACCTTGATTACCTTGACTCCCGTTGATCTTCGAACTGGACGAGCGGGAGCCAGTAATTCTTCCATTTGTCCCGATCGCGTGCCAGAGTAGCCCAGTAGTTCCTCCTTTCGCGTGGGACACGAAGAGCATCATATTTTTCTTTGAAGGACTTCGTGAAGAAATCTGACCATTGGGTCGGCGGTCTTCCTGTAGTGCGCTTAATATCGCGGGCAACCCAGTCGCTCACGGCTCTGGTCCAATTGTTCAGTTGTCATCAAAGCGCATCACGTGTCCGGCCCACCTTATTTTACTTTCCTTGGCAAACGCGGCGGCGTCTCTAATCTTCGATCGCTGACGTAGGAGAGAACTTTGAATCAGGTCCCTCACTTGCGTGAAACGGGATTCTACTAGCATCACTCTCTCAATTGCGCGTTCAATGACGCTCACCGCGTTTTCTTCCTGCTTGCGAAATGCCCAAGTTTCCGAAGCATAGGTCAAAGCAGGAAGTACGGTGGTGTTGAAGAGGTGAGCACGGAGCCGGGTGTTCCTGGTCTTCTTCACTACATCCTCGATGCTCTTGTACGCTCCCCAAGCCGCTCGTCTCCTCCTGCCCAGCTCGGGAGTCAGGTCGTTCATCATGTTCAGTTCCCGACCCAGATAAACGTAGCTGGTGCATTCGGATATGTTCGTTCCGTTGAGCGTGAATGGGGCATCCGAGACCAATCCGTTCCGCATGAACATCGTATTTTGTAGATTCAACTGAAGACCGATGCATCCACATGTTTCGTCGAATTCGGTCAGCATTCGTTCCGCTTGGCTGATGCTAGGTGTTATCAGTACGATGTCATCAGCAAAGCGCAAATGGTGTAGCTGCCGACCATCAACCTTCACTCCCATGTCGTCCCATTCCAATTTTCGCATTGCTCTCGAGGGTGACTGTGTATTTTTTTTTTTTTGGTGAGATTGTATCACCCTGTCGGACCCCCCTCTTCACGTCAACGATGATGTTCTTGTAGAATGACGAAATTCCGGTCGTGAAGTTACTGTACAACTCTCGAAGTACCTTTATGTACTGAGTAGGGACGCCTTGGTTGTCCAAGGCTTCCACAACCGCTTCCGTCTCAACTGAGTCGAAGGCCTTTTCAAGTCGATGAAGGTGAGACAGAGCGGCATCTTGTACTCTTGGGATACCTCGATGAGTTTCGAAACAGTGTGAATGTGGTCAATCGTGCTGAATCCTTTTCGAAACCCTGCTTGCTTGCATGGCTGTCCTTCATCCAGGACTTTTTCAATCCTATTAAGGATCACTCTTGTAAAGAGCTTGTAGATGACGGACAGTAGGCAGATTGGACGATAGTTGCCGATGTCATGTGGATCTCCCTTTTTATACAACAACACGGTCTTGCTGGTCTTCCACTGTTTAGGAACCTTGCATTCCGACAGATAACGTGTAAAGAGCCTCGCCAGGGTGTTGATGAGTACTGGCGGAAGGCTCTTCAAGTGTTCTGGTCTTATTCTGTCGGGACCGGGTGCCGTACGATTTCTTACCGACATGATAGCATGTCGTATTTCGGACGGGAGAACCTCTGGAATGACTTGTCCATCTTCCCTCAGATGGTGAGGAGGCAAGTGGACATGGCAGTCGAAGAGATCAGAGTAGAAGATATGAAGAGTCGTAGATGATTTTCTCCATCGCCCTTCTCGATGCAGTGGCTGTTCCCTTTGGGTTCCGGAGAGCAGTCATCCTCGTCTTGCGACTGGCGAACTCTCGGCGAGCATAGCGGATGCTTTTTCCCGCCACTGTAGCTTCAGCCAGCACTTCTGCTCTTCTCTCTTTAAGGTCTTCCTTTACCGCCTCTCTGCAAAGCCTTGCGAGCTCGTACGTGAGGTCTTGGTTCCCTGCGGCTCGTGCTGCTCCACGCTGGCGTATCAGCTCAAGAGTTTGAAGAGACAGGCGTCTCTTGGTCGTTTTAAAGCTCTCAGCCTTCTTCGCACAGTAGTGAAGGTGTTCAACGAGCCGGTCATATTCCTCGTCGATGTTGTCCATTGCGGAATCTTCCCAAAAGCCGGCTAACGTAGCGAAGAGATCCCAGTTGATGACAGTCCTAGGATTTCTCCCTCTGAACTTGGCGGCTTTCTCTGCTCTCCTTGTGAAGGAAAATCTTCCTCAGAGGAGGCGATGGTCCGATCCCGTATTGAGCTTTGGTACAACAGCGACGTCCGTCAGGCAGAACCTTTTATTGACAATGATGTGGTCTATTTCATTACGGTACCCTCCACCGGGTGACTCCCACGTCCAGCGTAGAGAGGAGGGCTTCTGGAATTGCGAGTTCCCATGGATGGTCTTAGTCGTCATGATGAACTCGGAGAGCCTCTCCCCCTGGTCATTCCATTATAGGCCGTGGGTCCCGATGTGAAGTCCCTCCGGCGTTCTTCTTGGGCCAACCTTGGCGTTGAAATCGCCAATTATGACCTTGTAGAAGGTAAGGTCTTCTCGGTAGAACTTTTCCAGGTCCATATAGAAAGCTTCGACTTCTTCTTCTTCGTAGCTTGATGTTGGAGCGTAAGCGACGAAGATAGTCAAAGCTGGTGTTGGACCACATCTTCTTATCCGCAAACGTCCAATTCGGGTCGTAAGTTGTTCGAAAGAATCGATGTTCTTTGCCGTTCTCGTGTTGACGAGGACGCCAACTCCACCAACACCTCTACTGTCGCATGTTCCTAAGAACAGTTCTTCTCCAGTCTCATATACGGCGTTGAGAGGGTGACGTCGTCTCGTCTCGGTCAGTCTGATGACGTCGTACTTGATCTTCTTGGCTTGCATCATCAGATCTTCGATGGCCGCTTCCGATGCAAGCGTACGTGCGTTATAAGTACAGATCGCCATCCTAGTCCTTTTCCATTTCGGTAGCCTACATGACTCCTGCAACCCCGTCCCACCTGGCGCTACCGTACCAGGTTTTCCTCCGGAATCAGGAGACTCTTTTCTATTACTGTGTTTTGCATAAAATTTTAAAACCCACGGGCAGGTTGCAAGCCTCTAGTCTGGGAGAACTTCCGTTCTCCCAAAATGTTTGGTATATTGACGTTAAATGGGGATATTTAGGAACTACCTCCTGTTGGACAGTGTTATTGTGAGTGAAAACCTTAATTGTTCCTCTTCATCATGGTGCTAAAGAATATACATACTTCCATGTGAGGCCTGTCGCCATTTTCCAGAATTTTCAATCGTTTCCTTTAAGGGCGCGCGTTAATAGTGGCGAATGGCATCAATGTGAAGTAGTTATCTCCTTGTTACCTCAGCGTTTTATTAGACTAACAAAACTTTCATCAGCATGCTGGACTGAATTCACCGTTGCCCATTTGTACCCTTCTTTAACATTTTATAACAGATTTTGGCCTGACTGGTCCTCTTGTGTGCGTTCTGGTCTAAGCTTTAGCCTATCCGAGTAATACGCCCAATTTTGCACTACTTTACACTTTACTTGCACTTTACATACTTACACTACTTTACTTTGCAGGACTTACTTTACACTGTAGTCGTGTGCGTAGGGGAAGAGTCCTGAGTAGCATTAGATCATGATTGGTCAGTATATATCGGACAAAAAATTAACTGCGAATAGCATTAAACTGAAAGCAGTCCCCATCCTGTTAGCCTATTGAATACTCTTCTAGATATTGTTATGTTAGCAACTATCTCATATGTAATGCAAGTAGAGAGCGAGTACTAAATAGTTTATTGAGGATAAACAAAGTTACATTTTAGGTAATTCAAGGAGACTCTGGTGTCAAAGTCGAGTACTGCCCTAACCATTGTGGCCATGACACGGACCCCGAGCTTCTGAAACTGGATGAGAAATCGGAGTTATATATCGTATCCCTACTGAAGAAAGGATACAAATGTAGAAAAGTTTACGATATAATCCAAAATACTCGCACTTCTCAACCTCTGTTACATCTTGCGACTCTCAGAAAAATTTGGTAGGAAGGTGCTATGTAGTAATCAAATTCGATGTCATTGTGCTAAAAGTGAATTTGCAGGAATATTGCTAAGAAGCACTCCTTACGACCAAAAGATAATCGAAGTAAGGAGCTATTTACAAGTGGAAGTGAATGCGATGATAAGGCGGATCATGTTGAAATTATGGATTCAGAACCGAGAACATCAGTTGCAGTTCGGTCGGAGATAATCTCTCACTGTACTCCGCCGGAGAGACTATCCATGCCACAATCAAAGCATTCCCTCGAGAAGACTCATGAAGCAGTTCAGCAGCTGAGTTCAGAGTGGGTGGTTGATCTTGAGCCGGAGATAGAACATCCAAAGCTTACGTCTGAGATATGCTCGATAGAAAAGGCGACAGATCCGAAAGCAACGGTTGGACAGGGCTCGAAACAAGAGCCAGTAAACTTGGAACCTACATCTGCTCAGATCCCTCCACCATCGATATTGGAGATTGCTGAGCTAGAACTAAATCCTCAATCTGTAACACCTCCAGCAGATTACGAGCTGGCGAACACAGAACTCGTCAGTAGGATCGAAAAGGTGGGTATCACATTTGTTTTTATGCTCGGAACTTCTTTACTTGTTCACCTTACCTTTTTTTGCGAAGGTTTCTTGCTTGATATTCTCCATTTTCTGTGAAGTAATCTCTCTCGTATAACTCACAATCACTTTCTCAAATCCACAAAGTGTGATAGTTATTGCGGCAGTAACAGTATTTATTGGTTATTCCTAATACGCTTTTTCAATCTCGGAATTGAAAGACTCAGAATTTAATTTCACTTCATACTGCATCCGGCAACCTGTAAGCCGGCTTTATCTGCGTGACGGAAATTTTTTGTTGTCGCATTCTCTTTCCTCTTCCATTCACATCCTTTCAACTTTGCTCAACTAGTATTATACTAGTTCTTCTTTTATCACCCCGAAAATCTCCATACCTCGGCATCAGTTGTCTTAGCTTTCTACTCGCGTTACGTGCATCAGTTTAAACGAACCCTGTCATTTGTTGATCACACGTTTCTTCTCTTTACAATGAGAATCTTCAGTTGGAACCTTTCCATCACCGTACACTATTAGGGATGGGTTCCCTGCCAGTTAGAAAAAGCAGCTCAACTTTTTTTCTTTGCTCGTGAAAGCACTCAACTTCTGCAAGGAATTGTACGGTGTGACTATTATATGTAACATATATAGAGAAAGCTCATGGCATTCATTTGAGTAAGGATGTGAGGAGAAGCGGCTAGAAAATAGTTAATTTTTAGCTAAGTAGTTAGTTAACAGCTAGTAGCTAAGTTCTCCTAATTTTTTGTTTGAAATTGTCCTTCCAGATTATTGCGGGTTTCCACGCTGACGTTCTTCAAATAGCTATACAATCGAATCATCGTTCCTACAGCACTCTCAACAGAGCTTTACGAGCTATGGAAGCGGCAAGAGCTGTCACGAAATCACTAGCTACTAAAATATCTAACGAATCGGAGTGCTAATGCCGGCGATGGGTGGCCGCTGTGATATAATTGTGTAAATGGTTCAAGAACAGGTGCGATCTTGTATATAGAGATATAATTTGTCTTTTTTATTGCTAATGGGCAGATAGGGTTTTATATACTTGTTAGACTAGCTGTGTCTAGTGTAGATCGAGTATATTCTTGAAATGTACTAGAGTTTTTTTTATTGATCAATTCAATGTTTTTGGATGTGTGGGAAGTCTTGATGATTGCTATTCACTGCAGCCTGGTTGTAGTTGGAAGTTCAACATCATTTGTTGCGTCATCGTTGTTGTAACGTGAGAAATACTATCCTGACGAGGCGTGCCTATCCGACGTCGCACATGCGATACTCGGTGATAAGCCGAGATAGGGTAGCTCTTAACAAAAGACCAGAGTAGTGGGGCAAGTGGTTTCGAATAGATTACAATCTTGAATCAGGATGTGTACTGCAACATGGGTCTGTTCGTGTTAGCTGAGAAATCGCTTTGTTGGTACTTTATGGTCATAGTTGTGTTCATACTTTTGTCCGAGTTTCTAATGTCTAAGTAAGTTATGATTGTTAACAGATATTGAATCATTGGCGATGAATACGAGATTTGTGTGCTCCGTTGTCCCCGGAACATGGTAACTATGATTTCTCAAGTAATAAATATGCGACCTATTGCACAGTATGCGTCCTACATCGCTATAGTAATCTAACTACGACTTTCCTGCGCTCTTGGTTATATATCTAAACCTGCCCAGTCTAAGCTTATTGTCGAATCTTTTGCGTGGTGCATTGTAACGAAATTTGTCGGAAATACTGTAAATAGCAGTTGATGACATGAAAGAAATGTGATTTGAAACAAGTTCATTAGCGCAAAATTTTAGGTTGTAGTGCACTTTAGAGCGTCAGCATAGCTGACAGTGGCCAAGTTTTCGTTTATTCTTCCAAAAAGATCCTGGTTCATAGTATTTTGTTCTCCTTACGAGGTTTACTTTACGGCTGCGATGTTTGTGAGTCCATAAATTTGAGACACACTGCTCCTCCTTGATATCGCTTTATGTCAGAATGTTTTTCAAACACTGTATTTTTAGTACCGTAGTGTTGTCAATTCATTTTGTCGCTATCTTGCTGTTACCGTATGTTCTAGAACAATGTATATTTAGCGTGTTCTCTCGGCAAAATAATGTTGAGTCACTAATAATACCTCAGTGTGCGGTAGCTACAGGAACCACAAATTATGTAAAGGTGAATCTTGTTTCAAACACACTTTAACACATTTAAAAACATCTTAGTATTCAGGGATACATACTGAGCAAATAATTGTTTCTGTTAACTTACTTACGTTGTTGTATATTTTTGTCTATGAATCTCATTGAGTCACTATCTTTATTCACAATAAAAAATGCAGAAAATCATTTGTACACATACAAATATTGTATCACATTGCCGAGAACATGAAATACGATACATAACTCGGAACAAAACCTTGTACGAAGTACCAGAGATCAAAGATTTATCCGTAGAGAATGGAGAGAGAAAGGCGGGCGTTTCGATGCACTAGTCTCTGCACATAGACATTTTGAGCAAATTATTGAACGTGAAGGAACTATTGCATCGCTGATTGCCGCATGAACTTTTTACTGTGCCAGTTAGGAAAAAAAAAACTTGCCATTAGTGGAGAAAAGTAGGAATTCCTAACCAAATTTAGCAATGCAAGCTAGCTGAAATCATGAGTTCTAATATTCAACAAGATTGTTGCTTTAGATGAGAATCAACTATGACTTTCATCCTTAGGTACTATACTAGTGATGTAACTAGCAAAAAAATATCAAGGATCTTATTAATACGTTAATAGTTACCAACGTTAGCCGTTGGTAATTGTAATGAAACCTTGTTCATGTACTGCACCTTGAAAACACTAGCAATGAGATATAGGAGAGATATGTGACGGTTGGCTACTCGTGTAGCTGGTTAAATCCCGCCTCTTTGCACACGAGGCGAGATTTAACCATCATGAAACAAGGAAAAAAGTTGGATAGATGACATTTGACATTGACGCGGAAAATTTGGAGCGGGACGCTCATTTTTATCTGAAACTCGGAAGTAACGAACGATGGAACTGCCCAGACGAGAAATAAATTGCAGTTATTTTTTCCTCTGATGTTAATAAATTTTGTTTAAAACTATTCATATTTCCCCGCCTTCCGAAAGGATCTTTTTGCAGGGTGAAAAATTTGAGTTGATTTGGTGTGTAACGTTTTCGTAAGAGCCATGCGGATTTTTTTTTATTTTTTATCTGAAACTCGGAAGTAACGAACGATGCCCAGACGAACACCCTGCCTGTCAAATAGGTTAGTTATTGAGCTGTTCAGTTCTGGACGTACCTATTTATCTCAAGCACTACTGCTCAGATGTTCATGTATAGCAAACTATCGATTAGTATCGTTTACCCATCTTTTGGAATATGAATCCAAAAACCGGTATATACAAGATCAATCGCATTCCTAGAAAAGACTACTTAATATGAACGCTATCTTGTGGTGACCACAATGTCAATGTCTCTATCTTCTCCGATAATCCATCATCGTAGGGGTTTTTTCGCAGGGAGAACGGTAGACCGATGGTGCTGAATGACCTCGTGCTCTTTCTGTGCGACCAGTCTGAAAGAAAAGCGTAGTGTACAAGGACTTGAGATTTCTCACTGTGATTGAAGCATGCGTCTTAGTGGTGCTACCGTACGGCTACAACAAACACGATTTGATTACCGAATTTCCGAGGAGTGTAGATGACCTTAACAGTACATGTATATCGGATAAGTCATGCAAGTGCAAGTGCTTTGATACGTGCATGTTAGAAGACAGACAGGTCAGAAAGCTAATAGTGGTAAAACTTTAGTTGCCGGGAGACAGCAAACACTTCCTGCATTTGTGGTCATTAAACCGCTCGCGGATGAATGACACCTCTCAGTTTTAGATTTTTTTAGATTTTAGACACCAAAAGCAAGCACAACGGTGAGACGAGGGAGACGAACTTGCAGGTAGGACCACGATTCACAGTGACAGGCAGCGATCCAGATCTCGACGGTGTAAAATGTCGAAAACTTACACGTAGATCACGAAATTGTCGGGTAAACAGAAAGTACAGCTGGAAAAGACAATCATTAGCGTTAGGTTGTTGTTTGTACCCAAGTTAGTTCGTTAGTCCTGTCTAATAGAGGATAACAATTATAGTCCGTATGTTTATCGTTTTAGCTATTTCAGCAATTAACTCTGTAAGGAATAGTGTCCTATCCACAGTTGAGACCACAACCTGTCAAAGCATATTTTCAGAGCGTAGAAATGAGATCTCCAAATGAGATTTCACTAGGAAAAAAGGTGCTAGAAGTTAACCAAGCGACTCAGGCTAGGCAATCAAGCAAGCAGCAGTGGTGATCCTGTGAAAAGTATGCTGGGTGACTTCTGACTTTTCTTTTAGGGTTCTCTCTTGAACTGTTGATTTACTTAATAATAATACTAACTAGCCTATGTCGTTTAATTCACTTTTAACGCCTTTTTCCTCATTCAAACCCCATTTGGGCATCTGGCTCCCACGCTTTGCATGCATCCTGATTATAAGCTCTGAATTGTTGTGGTCTAGTCTCTGGACCAGATTCTGGCGCGAAATAACTCTCTGGTAAGGCGTTGTTCATCTTCATGAAAAAACATTCATAGCAATACATCTTAGATTTCCGAGATTTCGCTTTCTGTGAACCTTTTTGATTCATCTCTTCACTTCAGTGTGCAAAGAATCGTAGAGATGCATCATTTGCTTCCTCGACAAAATTAACAAGTAATCAACGCACAAAACATCGACATGTATGATTGACCTATCACATACATCCGTGGTACTGTGGTTCAAAAAAGGAGGGAGGCGCCACTGAATCTGAGTGTTAACAGAATTGCACCACATCACTGCATTATGAATAAAATTATTGAATAAATAGTAATGTTTGTTGTTTCAATTATTAAATATCACAGAGGTTTTTTAATATAATATTGTCTTTTTACATGTTTTGTTATCCAAAGTGAATTATTCAATGAAAATAATAACAAAAAAGCACTTAAAGCGAATAAAATATGATACATCTGTACGTTTGGTGAACTTACAATATTTTAGGACAATATCATTTATATATCATGGTCGATGCGTGGACAGTTGTTTTAAGATTTGAAACATCGCCGAAATTCTTTCAATTTTCAGATGGAAACACTTAAAAAGCTACCATAGGATTGGCCATGGAATTAATATTGAAGAGTAGATTGATGCCATCCTTGAATAGTACATATACAGTCGATTCCAAATATTTCGACCTGTCCACAAATCGAATAACGAGACCACCTGTCAGTAGCTACGTTTTGCTTATGATTAACGAGAAAATGAAATTTCTGACATACCTGTATGACAGACAAAAAATAGAATAACGATCGATATCAACAAAGTGACAGATCGTCGCTCTTGAGCCAGCCGGCTCTTATGGTCGAAAGCGACTCGTTGTGCCGAGATATGCGAGAGAATCCGAAAATTCAGCACGGATAACAGCAACAGCGGGATCAGATAGATTAGTACAGGATAGAGGATATGGTCGAACTGAAAGTATTGCACAGTTCTGTCAAAAGATGACCTTCAGAAAATTATTGTTGAATTATCTCCCCATTAAGCTGGATGTAAAAGATATCACAGATAATCAAGCGTTCTACACACAATCCCTTTTAAAATGACGTACAATTTTGTTCGTAATACTTCACATTGCATAAATGTAATAGAATTTGCAATTCCTCTCGCTGGTATGGCATCTTTTTTTCAGGCGCCTCTCGACTGCACCCAGGAATTTTGCGCTCCCTTTGGAGGTTCTCTCTCTTTCTCTTCGTTCTCTGATAATGCTTGAATGCTACAAAATGTATTTTTGCGTTCGCATTTATTGCTACTGCTCCATCCATACCACTAATTGATTAGTCTACTTGCTAGCTCACACATCGTTGTTAATTGTTTATCTTCACAGTTCCGCTGGAGGAATTTTAGTCCCTCTCATGTTTCTGTTCACCACACTGAGCTACATACTTTGCTATACATCTTCATGAAAGACTCAGCTCCACTTATAATAACAAGGCCATTTTCGTTCTCCTTCGATTTGCAGTGACTTCTACACTGTAATTTTGTTTTATGTTTACTTCAGTTAATTATTACCCGCGCTCATTCACCAACAAAATTCGTGGCAGTTCCGCCTACGAAAAGTTTGCTACTTCCGTTGAGTGTAAGAAACGCTCTTCAAAAAGAAAAGTATCGTAGGATCATCCCCACTTGCCCTCAAATCGGAGGGAATCGTTTTGAATTGAGTGGTGCGAGGCGCATCTAATAACAACGGGTATTAAATTTAGTTCCGAGGAGAGAAACTAATTAGAAGCAGCGAAGACCGGCAATGAGTGTATCGCGATGTGTGCGCTCGCCGTGCTTCTTCGCTACTAGCCAAGAGATGAAAGCGCTACATAAAACGGAGAGAAACGGAGGAATCCAACGAAAACGACAATTATCCGCTGAGGTGTCTGGCCAGAGGATGTTTGTCATTAAACTCGTGGACATGCTTGAAAATATTGTATTTAGAAGAAAGGGCGGAGCTTGAAGTTGGCAGCTCACCACTTGTAAGTAGGTTTCGTTGTACGCGAGGTCCGAAGGCTGGTGCACCAGAACTGTTCTCGTGTTATTGTTCACTTCAATCCATATCCATCGATACTCCGCCCACTTGGAGGCGTTCAGCAGCAGAGCGGCCAGTGCAATGCCGATAAGTGGACGAAATGGTCGCAGTGGCGAATGCATGGAGGAGAGCGGTCGAAGAATCGCCTGAACAGTCGGTGTCAGCAGATGCGAGGTATTTGCTGAAGAAATTACGAATATGTGACCCTTATCTGGAAGGGGGACTGGATCACTTCATTGATTGACTACTGATGAATTCCCAAAGAACTGTGCAATAAGTAGGAAATGGATGGGTGTTTGAATGATATGCTTATATTTGTAGATAGTATATAATTTCATTCATTTAACGTTGTTCAGATGAGCAGCTGAGAAGTTGAAGTACATAGTTAATTTCTGCAGCTTCCAGAAAAAGTATGCAGAGGAAGGTTTGCATCTTGTAATTGTCTTTGAAGAAGTAAACTACAAAACTGGAATTATTACTTGGACGAACCGACGACGAACATCTCAGTAAAGAAAAATTTTGTTGCAAATTGATTGAAAATCAGTTCAAATCCACTTTTGAACGTCTATTATCGTTAATAAAATACTTAGTGAGTGCGTTTCTTCCATGAGTTAACCCTTTAGTTCACTAAGGTTATTGATTCTTCGGAAGCCTAAATATTTTCAAGGAAGAAAATCCTAGTTTTACTACGGTAAGAGTGGACCGCTCGATTGTTTCAGTAGCTTCGAAGAGTGACTTTTGTCCTAGAAGCCTTACTTAGAAAATGAAGCCGTGCAATACCCGCAGATACAGAAGTAGTGCTGATTTTTGGCTCTGAATATTAGCATCTACAAACAAATCAATAAAACAGATAAGGCAGATGGAGAGAACAAAAAATGTTGTAATAATGAAAATTTGAAATGTTGTTAGATTACGTCTCATATATTAGAATTTTGCTGGTCCGATAGGAAAAAATTGAAACTACTTAACAACGAACCCTGTAACGCTGCACTGCAATGTAACAGATAGTCCAAATGCTCGCAAAATTACCCGCTAACAAAAGCGGAGACAAGAGACCCGTGGAAAGATAGGCGATTTGACCTGGAAGAAGATAACTAATAATATATAAAGTTTGGGACTTGACAGGAAAAAAAGGCATTTCGATACCTAAAACACCGAACTGCTCAGATTCGGTGTATTCGTGTACAGCTGGAAGGGATAGCACGAGTACTGTAAATGTTAACTGCAACAGATCGCAAATCGATAAAACGATCAGCGCCGGTACAAGCGGATGTGATCGATGAGAAGTGAACACCAGTAGACAACAGGCGTTCAGTATAACTCCTATATGTAAAGAGATTGTTGGTTGATGTTCAGAATCATTGAATTTTGAAAAGAATTAATTTTGAAAGGAAAGATTTTGAAAAGAATTAGTTTTGAAAAGAAAGAAGGGAGGGTGGAATGATAAATATAAGTGGTAACAAAGCCAATCTTCATAGGACAGTGGTTCGCTGTTCGTCAGCAATGGAAAAAATGTACTCCCCCCTTTAGTACAACTCCTCACATTTCAACGATGTGGTAGGTACTTTTTTTTGAAAACACATGGGAACTTCTTTGGGAGGTTCCGCTGCTTGCACGATCGACCGGGCGTTCGAACCTGCCCTCGTGCTCAATAAGCCTTTCATTACTCCGGTTTGATAAAATGGTACCAGACTTGTCCGCGAGGATAAAAATAGTGACTTAAAGGCGTCACCGCACGAATCTGAGGTGGTACGGATGTGATGTGGAGTATTCGTACACGGAATTATGGAGAGGTGAGTGATTCCGTTCATTTGTTGCTAATTGGCGTAAAAAGCGGCCCAGAAGATGCGGCATGTGCACACGACTGGCGCGCTCAAATCGAACTCGTATAAAATAGCGCACCGGAGCGTTCGAAGCCGTATCTTCCGGGCCGTTTTTTTACAGTAATTAGGAAGAAATGGACGGAATCACCTCCTCTCCTTCACTATTTTCCACAAGGAGTTCGACTGGAGCGCGCCAGCCTTGTGTGGCGCCGCATCTTCCGGGCAGTTTTTTACGGCAATCAGAAAGAAATGGACGGAATTACCCGCCTCTCCATAATCTACTATCCCGTATACGAATACTCCACCTGAAATCCGTACCACCTCAGGTTCGTGGGGTGATGCATTTAACCCATCAGCTAGTCCCCGTAACTCATTGTATAGGCCAGCGAGACGTTCGTAACCTCAAAAAATTCTGAATTGAAGCGAACGTGTTGGCGCATCACAAACGGATTGATTAATGCCGGACACCTTATCCTTTTTTCTTCTTTGATAGAATCGAATAATTAAATTCTTCGACGATGTCTTCTGCAAAATCCACAATTTCACGACGAAAACGGCATTAGAAAGTCGATCTGAATACGTCGTATGTGGTGGTAAGAGCGCTCCCAGAACTCAATGAAATAATGACTGATCTTCTTTGTCGGTTTGTTCGCCGAATCAAAAGCCAGGAGATGTCAAAACGGGAGGAACAATGGAAACTCTTCCCAGAGCATTGCACTTTGACCCTCTTAAATCGTTCAGGGCCATAATTGTTGACTCAAGGAAGAATTGAGTAGTGGAATTAACGATAACTTGCACTTTTTAGAAGTGAAATAAAGATAATATCAGAAGAAGGCTTGTAAAGCTGTGCAGCTGTGGTAATCAACGTTGGCAAAGGCTAGCAAAACTGACCAGTTAAACAGATGATTGGTTGGATCCATAGATCTAGAATACAGGTGCACGTTCGAAACCCATCTTCATAAAACCAGCACATGGTCCTGAAACAAATTTGAACCTTAATCTTAGAAGTAGTTGATGTGAAATCGGAAATCACAGCACAGCGGCTCATATTGCACAAAAAGCGCGGAATAATGGGAATTCGACAAAGGAGCAAAAACTGTTAAAAATGCACACTGCATTTACGACTACAGCACTCATTTGGGCAATAGAATGAGAAGATTGGAAAGGTAAGCGGTTCAAAATGTGTTAACTGAGAAGTGGAAGGATTATAATTATGAATAATGAGGCAGATCTTTGAAAAAATGAGATGGAATGTGAATTATGTCAACATGACCGCATGCAAATAGAAGGAGAAGTATTTTCATAAGCAGCCGGAGAAAATGCTGGACCATATTTGTACACATGATAGTCCAGATTTGATGTTCCCGACGTCATCGTCGCAATTTCAAGTACTCCAGTCATCCATTGTCTTAGACTTGGAAAACTCCTGCACAAGCAGCAGCAACGCTAGTCGTTTATAGGTTTACCAGTTATTCGAACAACTGTTCACTGCACAGTAATGGAAACCACTTTACAATGAAACTGGAAAGCACCGTAGTAAAAAATTCCAAAATGCTATTTGATAGATAAATATCCTGAATCACTTCGTATTCGAATTAACCGATTAGTTGTGCAATTATTCATTTAAACGACACCACAGAGGGTCACGGAGGAAGAAACCTCTCAGTTTGAAGAAAATCCAGAAATTGAAAATTCTTTGAAGAGGAAAACGAAAATTGATTCTTTGTTTGGTTTTTTATTCGCTAAAATAGTGAATATCTTTGTAGCTAACCGGCCTTTATGGCTCCTAGATCCTCCACGACGTCCAGGAAAAATGATATGTTCTCGCTGAAGCTCAAAAACATCCATTCAATAACATCAAAATGAGTCTAGCTGGAAGAATGATCAAACCTCTCGTCATCAGAGCTTTAACATACAGAAAATTGTAAACGTTGAACAAGAAATTTCATGAAAAGTGGAATAGGCAATACTGACTCTAAAAAAACCTCAAAATTTCAAGAAAATGAATGCATCGGTAAGTAATCCTAAAAGTAGTCACCTTAACCACATGCAGAATCGCCTGTTCACTTAAGTTTAGGCCAAGATTCTTGGTACTTCTCCACAATTTCTAGCTAGATCATGAATTATATTCTGATATAATAGAATTCTATGAAATTGGAGAATTCTCCTAGAATTTTCTAGTAACGTGAATTTATACTCTACTCTTCAATTAATCGTAAATGTCGCAGAGAAACCTGCGAAAAAAAGAGGCGCACATCTCAGACCACCTTTAATTATTCATGAATCACCTAACCACTTGTCTATTCACTATTCTGGCCTAATAAGAACCTTTGTTCTCTGATTTGTGACAACAAATTTTCCAATGCTTCCTGAAAAAAGAATGCGAATTCGCTGTTTGCTTTTTTTTCTAAAGTTTAAAACAGCGGGATTTGAAGTGATTACGGCAGTAGCGATTGCAGCAATGGAAAGGAGAAGCAGATGCATTAAACTGGGCGTGGCCAGGAAAATAGCGTTTGATTCGAAGTAAATAATTTTGCATATCAACCGAACGGGTGCACCAAAGTGAAGGTAGAAGGTGAAGGTTGACAGGTGGACGAAAATTTGTGGCAAACATTCTTGTACCCTTAGTTCTATTCTTTTCTTTTAAAGGCAGCATACCACGAAAGTGGGGTGGTGCGGATTTCAGGTGGAGTATCCGTACACGGGGTCGTAGATTATGGAGACCGGGGTGGTTCCGCTCATCTCTCGCTGAATCACTGCAAGCAGCCGGCCCTTGAATGACTGTTTTCTACGATGCCTTCTATCGCAGCGCGTCACCCTGGCACCGTTGCAGGTAGCGTCTTTTACTGCCTATCGGGGCAGTCCGAATTGATCTTCGACGAATCGTAGGACGGAGGCGGAGCAAAGGGTGGAGCGTTGCAAAAGATGGCGTCGTACAAAACAGCGTTCTGGAGGCGCCTGTCTGCAGTGATGCACGGAAAGATGAGCGGAACTACCCCCGTCTCCATAATCTACGACCCCGTATACAGATACTCCACCTGAAATCCGCACCACCTCAGATTCGTTGTATACTGCCTTTGAAAGAGAACAGAACTAATGGTACAAGGGTGTTTGCCACAAATTCTCGTCTACTTGTGAATATTTCTCATTATTGGAGGATTCTTACGATGGATGAAGAGAGTGCTGGGATAGAATGTTTTTTTTTCAAAAATTTCATTCTTTGTTTTTTGTTATGTCTGCGTCTTTTTCTTTCTTCGTTTCCAACTTCTTTAAACTTACGAACTGTATATACAACTTAAGTCGATTTACTTGAGTGTGCAAATATGATGTAATCTACTCCGCTATAGAGTCATCATAATGAAGTTTACTTAAGTAAAAAGTAGATAGTTCGGTAGTAAAAATCTTGTTATTTCCTCTTTATTGTATTTAGTCAGTCAGTCAGCATCGAGCCGAGTTAAATGTGCACATCTTAGAAGTACGGCGAAATCAAGCCAAACTGGGAGATTATTCAAGAAACATCATAAATCTTTCGGAAGGACTACTTTTCCTAGCTCACTCAATAAGATAACCGTGAAAATAAAGTCTGAAAAGATGGATGTCCCTAGAAAATGCACATGTCAATTCCGATAGGATGATTCCGAAAAGAAAAGAGTACGTAACTATTCCTACATACAAACATCCACAATTTCTCGCAATGTTTGTTCTGCCGCTCTTTTTGCTTTTTTTTCGCAGTTCGTATAAAATTTAAAGACATCACCTAACTAATATGAGGTGGTGTGGATTTCAGGTAGAGAATTGGTATACGGGACCATCGATTAAGGAGAGGGAGGTGATTTCGTCCGTTTCTTCCTAACTGCCGTAAAAAACTGCCCGGAAGAAGCGGCGAGTGCACAAGGCTGGCGCGCTCCAATCGAACTCCTTGTAGAAAATAGCGCGCCGGAGCGCGCGAAGCCGTGTCTTCCGGGCCCTTTTTACGGCAATTAGGAAGAAATGGGCAGGGTCACCCTTCTCTCCATAATCTACGATCCCGTATACGAATACTCCACCTGAAATCCGTACCGCCTCAGATTCGTGGGGTGATGCCTTTAAGGCAGACTATTTCAACGCATGTATCAGCTCCATGGTAAGAATTGTCCATGAGTATCTTAGCGTTCGGGACCAAGTGACTCACTGATGGATTTCAGTACGGTAAAAAACCGCGAACGATAAATTCAATAAAATTTCCCTCGCATAGATTTTCAAAAGCGCTAATCACAGGTACTTTGCACACGTGACCAACTTTATGCAGTTACGGTACTATAGGTACTGTATTTCTTAAGACGCCCTCGTTAAAATCTAGCATCTGGAGACTATATGTGCACTTGGGATATTTATAGAAGCATTTTAATTACTCAAGCCAATTTCTTCCTTTATTATTAGATTTATGGACTTTTAGGGACAAATATTCCACAATGATCTTTTGCAATTAGATGAAAAGATCAGGCGAAAGAATTTTGAAACGCGACAGTAACGAAAATGATACACGTTTTGCATCATGATGTACACCTATATGAGGTCGCAAAAGGCAAGTAGCACGTATGTGGACGTTTTTAGTCGTCATCGACGACAACTCCATCCGCAATCGGCAAATCTGATTTGTAGCTTCAAATAAGTTATACAAAAAATTTTCACTGCATTGCGCAATGACGTAACCCTGACAAAGTGCACTATGATGTCATATCTGTTAAGTTCTCTCAACTAACCCTTCCAAATGAGGTGTGAGAAGATCCCGAGAAAGAAAAAACTTCACATACTACTCATACTCATACATACTACATACCGTAACTACATATACTTACATAGTGTTGTCTAACGATGAAATTCATGACTAACATATCAGACATGACTATCACATACATGCGAGAGGTGGTATGAGTATATTTGATTCTTTGGGTCCGATGGACTGGATGACGAAAGTGAGCGAAAAGCTTGTATTTTCATTGATATTCTACAGAATAAGCATCAGAAGAGAGTAAATCAACTCGAAGAAAAAACATTCGGCAGAAAGGACCGCATAATAAAGGTTCAGTGATTAGTCTCTACTGAATCATAAGAATGTTCATATACATGGTGAAATGATGAAGACATAGATGAAGACATACACCACTCGTGCGTAAAATTGGGACCCAGGAAAAAGTGAATTTCACTCAAAATTGAGGTGCTGAAGACAGATATGAAATCTCAGCTCCGCTCGAAACTGACATGCAATAATGACTACGCTCTGCGTAACGGACGATCTCCAACGCATGAATGTGACTGTCGTGTCCGGCACGACTTTCCCAGCCAGCCGGCCGCGGTTCTCGCGCGCCGCGTAGGAAACATTGCCAATGGCAATGTACTACGGTAGCGTTCCCACGCAGCCGCCATATATAAGAGCTGGCACCCGAGCAGTCGGGGTTCCAGTTCCAATTTTCTTTCGCCACTATTCCGATCTCGGTCCAGTCTCTTATCCGCATTATTCGTGGTGTCGTGTTGCGTCGTGTTGTATTCCGTCTCGTTCGATAGCCGCACCACACCACCACCGCAACAACCCTTTGCCCTGGCTGGCTGCCTGCGGGGTCCGAACCGCAACCCTAGTCCATCTGCGGCCGAGAGCCATTTAACCATCTAGCCATGACTGGCCCCTCTATTGATCCACCTTATGTCGTGTATAATTGTGCGTGCCGTGTATTGATGTCTTAAGGATAAACCCTAATTGTAAAACCCTTTTAAACGCATTGCACCTTAGGAAATAGGATGGGACGTGGGGCAGCCCTGAGGCCCCCGAAGGGAGTCAGGGCAGGGGGGAAGGGACCCTCGGAGCGACCCCGCAGGGTTCGGAGGGGCTAGGCCGCCATCCGGTGGCTGGCCCAGCGCAGGGCCCCACCGGATCCGGGCAGTCGGCACTGGGTCCCCCACCGATGCCCGCTGCTCCTCTTCGGAGCGGATCCGGGGCACGACAGTGACAGAACGAGATGAAAGTAAATGCAAAGAAGTAGCAATGAAGCAAACCTGAATTTTGACTCCTTATGTTTTCAAAACGCTACCTGGAATTTTTTTAGGCGAAAAGAAGGAGAAAATACTGTAATAATTTAATACTATTCTACAATACTATATACTATGATAAATAATTTAATACCATACAATGATTGATGCTCAATTTAGTGAGAAAAGTTAGCGCGCTCAAGAATTTGTTGCTTCTTCAGTAAAAGTGGATTAACTTCCGTTAAGAACGTTTAGCCAGCTATGTAGTTGCCGGACATCTTGCTCTGTACATGGACCGAACAAAATGAGATATAATCCAAAATGGTAAATATAGTGGATGAGTCTGTGGGAACGGGAATCTCGTAAGTAATTATGACATGTTTACCACAAGCGGATTCTGTGAGATGCTAAAGAAGCTTAATGGAGGAAAAGGAAGTGATAAATCCTCGAGCAACATGTGTTCGCATTAATCCAATGAATGTGACAAGTAATCTGTTAGTTCCTTTCTTTAAATTTTGGCTACTTTTCTTATGATAAGCAAAAGCGTTGCATTGGTTCCAACCTCTCACCGAATGTGCTCCACCTAACGTGAATGAAAGTATTATGTTGAGGAATAAGTTACTCGAGTTTTATACTATATTTTATTTTACTATATTTTTTATTTTGCTTGTTCTTTTGTAAATTGTTTATATTATTTGAAAGAGATCCTCTTGCTCTACCCAACCGTTATAATTCTTCTTTGAAATTCTTTTAAATGTATTACTATACTTTTCAGCTCCAAGAAGCCCCGTATGGAATCCATTTCTAAAGATGGAGAATATAGAAATTGAAAAAAACTGTCAAAGTTCTGTAGAGCAAGAAGAGCCCTTTCAAATAATATAAACACTTTATCAAAGAGCAAGCAAAACATTGTAAAATAAAATCATGGTCATATAATATTACTGTATGATAACACGGTTATTCTGTTACATGTGTGTGTAGCGAAATTCAAGAATGCAGTGAGACGGCTTCAACGGCGTCAAATTGGTGCGCCGGCACAGAAAGCCATAAAATGGGGTTACGGTGTTGCGTGCAGTAGCACCGCGAAATAACTCCAAGTGATGACTTTGTCAAGAAGTAAACGAAACTTTGTGGACCATCTTTTGGCGGAGAAAGCTGCTGTTTTGCGTTTGCTACGCAGATGGCTGCTTAAATAGTAGTTAACACTTTACATGATCTGACGTAAAACCTTATCTTTATTAATATGATGATGACATGTTAGCTTGTTAGTTAGATTTCATGTTAATACATTATTTTGCGCCAATTGTAGAGAAAGAAGAAAGGTAATGTTTTAATTTACGTTTCCAGACGCTGTGGTATCAGCGGGGTACATGTAGGTGTAAAATCGAGTTTGAATACTCTCCAAATGTGGTACTGACATTTTCCGAAGGAGAACTATGGAATCACTTCAATTCATCATTATTCCATGAATGGTTGGATTCGGAAACAGGGGACGAAGAAAGCGTTGATAAAAATAAATAATACAAATAAAATTTTAAAAATGCCTTTTATCAACGCTTTCTTCGTCCCCTGTTGTATTTAATTTCTATTGATCAGTAAAGGGGTACAGTGCGTGCACCATAAGACGTTTGATGTCTGGTGTTAGCCGGAGGTTTCACAATATGGTCAAAACAGCTACAGTAATTTGCAAAGGAGATAGAGGACGTGAGAAGTCACTAAAACATAGACATAGTGTTTAGTAGTGTTTAGTCGGTTACGGGAGATCGAAACTCAACATCCAATTTCGAACTAGAAATGAAACAGTGAGGACCCCATGTGAAGGTGAAATTCTTCTATGCTTCCACTTCCTCTCCGATTCCTCAACTGCCGTGAACCAAGTTCTTTTGCGAGCACAGTTGGAGGTCGACACTGTAGTTGGATCATATATATGTTTGCTTGTTATGCCAACGAGGTGTAGGTGAAACTTTATTATTGGCCTGACGTTTCAATAAACTCGTCTTTATCAAAGGCCTGAAAATGGTTCGAGGTCTTCGATCTCATGCATATCCCATCAAACACCTCCTCTCTCCTTGCCAAGCCTCGACATTGTTTTAATTACACCACACAAGACCTCCAAAAGGAAAACAAACTGACCAGTACCACCGACTAGCGGGACCGGAGAAGTACCGCGTTCTTATAGATTGTCACCAAGACGAATGAGATCTACGCACTGTGCAGTACCCTCAGGTACTAATGTCTGGATAACGTTGGAAATTGCATGTGGTACAATCGTATAGCTCAGAGAGTGATATGAAAGATATAGGATTATATAAATAAATATAGATTTCCGTCAGGAATCCATCCATGAATAACAGAAATGAGTGTTTATCAAGTACCAATATAGACTTTATGTTCACAGCACTCTGTGAGCTATAAGACTGCCCCACACGGAGTTCTTTAACACCACCCAATCAGTACCCAAGGATATTGCACAGTACGTTGATCTCATTCGCTTTGGACGACATTCTGTAAAGAGGCGGTGGTTCACCAGTCCCGCTCGTCAGTGAGACTGGTCAGTTTGTTTTTTCAATATAAACATATAACATAAAATAAATATAAACAATATGACAATGAAGTAAAAGTGATGAAGTGTAATGAATCCGTTTGGGATGCGACCCCACGTTCACTTCAATTCAGAATCGCTTGAGGTTCACGAACGTGTAACTGGCCTACACAATGACTTGCGGTGGCTAGTCGATGTGTCAGTCAGTGTTTTTATCCTTCCAGACAAATCTGGTACCAATTTGTCGACCCCGAAGAGATCAAAGGCTTGGTGAGCACTATGCCGGATTCGAACATCCGATTGATTGTGCAGGAAGCGGAACCTCTAACCGCTACACTACACCCTCTCCAGTAATAATAATAATGGTAAATAAACTGACAATAATAAATAAATAATTGTCGACAGTATAATATAATATAAGTATAATAATAAAGCCTCACCAAGGTTTTCGAGGTAAGATCATCGCTAGTTTCACTCAAACTGCAGTGAGGAGTGAAAGAGGAGAGGGGTGTTGCAGTTAGATGGACTGTTATAGGGTAGAAAATAGATACAGCGCTATAAACTGAGACTTATAGAAGAGATTTCCGCGTTCAGTATAGAGGAATTAAATGAACACTTTTTTAAAATTTTTTCAAATGATGATGCTTTATGATACCACTCAACAAAATTAATTTCAACTCCGTTATTATGCGAAAAAAGGCATCTATAACTGGAAATGGCGGTAGAATCAGTGTAAAGTCTGGACGAATTGTCGAATAACGAAGGTCACAATAAATTTCGTGCAGCAGAGTTCTACAACGTTGCGTAGGAAGTTTTTTTTTCCGGACGTGAGTATTTGGCCCTTCTCTCTTTTCTGGTACTGTTTTGGAACCTAGTTGAGAAATTGAAATGAAATGGGAATAAAAAGTGAATTTGTCCTGCTATTTTTATATTTTTCCCAACTTCAGAAAAAAACACTCACAGAAATGAAAATTTGCATTTTGGGGTTTTCTTTAATCAAAATATGGCGGCGGACTTCTTAATCGCGCTGAGGCAGTTGCACAACGAGAAAAGGCGAAAATCCGGACTCCTAGGTGGGGGTTAAAATGGGTGTGTGACATCGAACAAACCCCAACAACTCAGCTTACACCTTATAAAAACTTATTTAGCGTAAAAATGCTATAGGAGAAGATTTTCCCCAATGTTGCTGTCTTCCTTTCTTTCATATCTCTATTCGACCTCTCAAAAGTTGTGCAAAAACCCGGGAAAGTTGCTAAAATTCCCAACTTTTTTCAACTCTTTCTCAAAAACCGTTGAGAAAGATACTTAAACTATTTTACAGCACTAGTCCCTTTCTACAAAATGCATAATTATTAGCATTTATAGATTTTTTATAGACAGACACAAAGTGGTAAATATTTATTTTAACCTACCAAAACATGCACCAGTAGTGCACTCACTTCCAATCAGGGTCAGTGTTCATATAATTCTAAAATCACCTCCAAATCACACGTAAATGTTGCAAATTATTTCTGTCCATTTGTATTCCTCACATGCCCCATCAAGAACAACTTTTTGTCCCAAAAGAAGTTACATTCAAAACCTAAAGCGAAAGGAATCCGAATTGTTGTGCTTATCACAGTAGCTGAGTTACCACGATAAGAAATCGAAACGCGCCGAGTTTTTTCTTTTTACTGAGGGAGCTCGTTGTTATGCTTATGTACTCTTCCCTTTCATTCATTGCCGGATTTTTAGAATTTATCCCGACCGCGTCTAGTATTCTCCGAGCCACAATTTCAGGTTCGTGCAAGAGCACCGGGGATTTGTAGAAATGAACATATCCAGGATATCGTCTGCGATAAGCCCTGAGAGGCGTATGCCACGAAGATGTTCTTTTATTCGAACACAAAGTGGTTACCAGGTTCCGCAGTGTGCTGCTCACAACAGTTTGTACTTATTTAAATCTATAAGCTATAATCGAACATTTCACAGTTCCATCTGTTCGTAGCCCTTCTGTATTCTCAGAATTCTCAGAACGGGGTGCTACGATATTCTTCTAAATCATATCGCCCGACTTTGCCCCAAATTTGGTGTTATGGACAGCTTATGTACAATTGCTTCGATTCCGCTATATACTCTGATGAGGTCAGCAATGTCATCAGTTTACGAAAAAAAATTCCACCAAGAAGATAGGACAAAGAAAGCCAGGATAATGGCAGAGACTGATGATTTTGGGATCTTTCCATAGATACATGGGGGTTGGGGAATAGGTCACAACAGTGAGCGTTTCCACGTTCTGTTATTCCTGTGTTTGATATCTGACGAGTTAAAGTCATTGTTACCCGAGAACTCAATTCTTTGCGGTTTTACTGCATAGATTCATTGATTCATGTTACCAAATTCTGAGTTATAGTCCTAGCATAGGAATGCATGTGCCACATTTATACTCTATTCGGTCTATCTACGACGCGCATGCGATTGTTCGACGGTAATCACTGTTACCTCTTAGCAGTGAAACGGAAAGAAAGGATTGCTTACGGGTGCATCCTCGCCTCGCCAAACCCCCATCTCTTTCGGTACGGTTTTATTTATTAGCAGAGTGTGAAGTAATTTGCAAGAATCACCTGGACAAAATTTCGAATCTTGCTGCCACATCAAGCATTACTCAAAGCTGTTCCTAGCAAATTTGTCGCAGTAATACCTTACTCCAGACTGAAAAAGATATTTCTTTTTTTTAGTCATTTTCCAAGATGGGCGTGTGTGGTGTAGTTGTTACAGTTTCCACCTCCTGCTTGATCGATCGAAGGTTCGAATCCACTCTAGTGCTCACCAAGCCCCTAATCCCTCCGGGATCGACAAGTCGGTACCAGGTTTAAATGGGAGGATGAAAACACTGACTTGACACATCGGCTAGCCACCGCCAGTCATTGTATAGGCCAGTTACACGTTTGTAAACTATAAACGATTCTGAAATCAAATGAACCTGGGTGCGCATCCCAAGCGGATTGATTAACGCCAAACACTTTATCCTTATCTTTATTTCCAAATACTAAATTATCATTTTTCTTTTTTTTTGATCGCTTGCAATTTCCGTTCCTGTCTAAATTATACTTGTAACCTTTAGGCTTTTGTTTAACACATTTAACCGTGATGTTCGAAAAAAGAACGAATTGTCACCAGCGTAATTATTAGTGATTGTTACGTATAGTTGCAAACACTTTGTCTTGAATTTCAAGCGTGTTTGAAAAGCAGATAGCTGTGTTGTCCAATAGGTTGACCTAATATACAAATATTAATCAGAAAGGCTAAGAAATGAAGAGATATATAACGTAAATATATATATATATATATATAGTGTATTATATATATATATATATACATGAAGTTATGAATCAAGGAAATAAGGTCGACGAAATAAACAGCCAGCAAATTTGGTGTGCGTGAAGCGTGAGAACATGCGAAGAAGTAGAAGACGTAAGCGTTAAGCGAAAGAAGAAAATTTCACAATATATGTGTTTTAATTCAAATGTAAAGGTGCAATATTTGCACGGGAGTGATACATGGGGATCGCAAAATTGTCCTGTCTGCGAAAGGGAATGGGAACAAACGGCACCATTTTCATATTGTAATACAATCATCTACTTTTCTCTTGTCATGCAATCATACGCAAAATTCATTTTTTTGTCCTGAAATATGAGCAAACGTCTGATTCCAATGAAATGTGGGTTTTTACATGTTTGCAGCTATGTAAAAAAATTCTCAAGTGATCTCGTTGATATTTCTGCCTTCTAACTAACTTGAAGTATCTACCTAATTCATCATTGAGGGAAACCGCTTGATATGTTGAAAGTTCGAGTATTATCTTAATTCCACTTTATTTTTCATTCTGCCATAGGTGAAATTCGCGCCAGTTTCCGGTGTTTCTGCTATTTTTTTGCGTGGCCCACCCCTTACATTATAACATATTTCACGTGTTTCATAGTTCTACACTCTCCTTAAGCGTCGTAATCCTCGGGATTTCGTGTCGCATCGCAGGCAGAACGATCTCAGACTACTCAGATATTTCCCCTAACTTGTTTAAATGCCTCTGCGTTCTAGCAACATCGTTTCGAAAATTCTTTTGCTACGTCTTGAGTGATGTTTTCACCAGTTTCCCGATAATAGACACTTATTATTTCGTGCTTAATTACTGTTTTTCGATATCCTTGGTTTGTTGGCAGGCAAAGAAGTGTTATCACCGTTGAACTATTAAGCGCACCGAATACCGCAGCACTATTTTCCTACGTGCTTTGGTTAGGTTATTGCCTTGCGTGAAAGGCCCTTGTTGTTTTAGCATCATCCCCGATTCATCAAAATCATTCTTAGCGTTTGTTATATTTCCTAATACAAAGTATCAATTTGCATCCTATTCCATTTCTTCGCAGCAACTGATTGCAGCACGTCACTGCTTTTGAGATTCACAGGTATCAAAGGAAACACTACATTTCAACCAATGCAAATACGCCTCGACTTACTGTAAAGAGTAAATTCAAACCCATCCAATATTACACAAGAAGGTGCGTTACGCGAGAAAAACAGAATAAAGTATTATGGAAGAACCTAATATTGTTCGCGGGCGCCTACACAAATTATCTGGCCGCGAAATAAAGCAACTGATCCCTGGAGTGATTCATCCGAAGCCATTTTCTCCGAATCCTACAAAGCAGACAACTTCCCATTCTTAGTGTAAGTCTGCGGACATTTTCGCTTAAATTCCTCAACTTGCTTACATCTTTAGTCAATGTGAAGTGTTTCGTTGGGAAGACCACTCCATCTCTTGAAAGCCGCTCACAAAAAGGTTCCGCACGAAGTGACATCTGCATGTTACTCACGAAAGGAATGCAGGACTGTCGCTCTGGAACCAATCACTTGGTTACACAAAAGACAGAGTGAAGCATATTTTGTTTAGCGATGCCCGTACTTGTTCGACTTCAGTTTAAAATTGTGAAAGTTTATGAATGCGTATGATCATAAGGTCACAATAATCTCCGGGTGCCACTCGGCCACTGCAGGTGTTTGAAGCCTGTATTCTTATCCTCGCAGACAAGTCTATCATCCATTTGTTGATGTCGGATGGATGAATAGTTTTTTGGCTCTATCTAGTTTGGAGCTATCGATTGCGCGGATTGTGTGAAAAGTTCAAAATGAGCAAATGAAGTTGTTTAAACGTTATGAAGTTGAGAAGAAAACAAGCACTATTCAGAGCTCGGCAATCTTTGGTTCTGTGTGGAAGCGGAAATGCATTATTCATAAGTCAATAATTTTGCTTCACCATGTTTGATGAGGTCTACCATTGACTTTAAAGCCTTGTTTCTACGGAAGTGCATTCCAACGCCGAATAATTAGGAGAAGTAAGAAATGACCGAAGCGAAATGAGAATGAAGAATGATGGTGCAGGAGAAGACGGAACAATTGTACCAGTTGAAGCACGATTCAACATTCTTTTTACGAAAAAAGGACATTTCCGACAATTCCATTCAATTTTAAAAGAATAGCATCGTTTGCGTCGAGTTTTTTCTTTCTGATGAATGCGCGTTTACGAGCAGGAAATTAAAGGCAGCTTGGGAATTTCCAGCGAATTCTGTAATCTTTGCATCGTTCAGACGTTAGTTGACCGAATGGTTTGGTCGGCTACAGCGTTTGCGAAGGATATGCAAAAATGGTACAAGTTAAAATGTCGACGTATTGATTTCCCCTTTCGCAGCAGATATGCACATCGTTCCTGTAATCGGGAAGGAACGAAAAAAAGAAAATAAGATAGACGAAAAACTTCAAATCATTAAGATGAAGTACCCATGTAGGGCTCCGACCTGATAACTTTGAATTGATCTTCAAAGAATAAATTTGGAAATAAGTTCTTAGAGTTTTGTACCATACGTAATTTTATAACGATTTTCCTGCTCTTTGATAAGGAGCTTATACTATTTGAAAGTTCTCATTTTGCTCTACAAAACTGTTACAGTTGTTCTTTGAAAGGTTTATTTTTTATTCTTTCACCTTTTGAAAGAAAAAAAAAGCTTCAAAATGCAAGCTCCAACATCCGTTGTTGTGCAATCGCCGCTAGGTTGAACAGGAATTGAAATCTATCATAATTACAAAAAGTGCAATAAAAAAAGACAGACATCATAAGAAATCCATTGCAAACTCCTAACGACATCACTCAGAGATCTGAAAACTGCTAGAAAATAACTATAACGTATGCTTTAATTTTTTTTAACAGTTGAAATTTTAAATATTCAATGAGAAATTTGCTCGAATAGGGCACCTTAGACATTGCTGTCTTCAAGATTATGAAAAAGTTGAAAGAGAAATTATCATGGCGATTCTCTGCTTAGCTTCAGAGCAACTCCCTCCACCCACATTTTGTTTTAAACTAAATGAAGGAGTGCAAAAAATCAATGTGATACATGTATTGCGAATATTTTCTAGTGGAAATTTGAATTTTTAAATAAACCCACTGCATCTTTTTCTCGTGCAAGGCAACGTAGAAAAAGGATTCTTACAAATGTTTGTTGTAGTTTAAAGCTACCAATCTTTCGATGGTAGCTCCTACGCTGCTTATAGAGAAGTTCCTACGTATTCCGTAAATAATTAAAATGGTGAAGAGGAAGCTATCTCTTCGAAGAAACACAAAACAGAAGAAATGCGAGTTTTGCTCATGTAAAAGGCATATCGTGTAATGAAAAATTGACGTAATTATAGCTCAGCGCAGTGCGTCCACCGACAGGTCATTTCGGCAATTTCCCAGCGTAAGCGATGAAGAGTGAGCCTTTTTTTCTACAAAGAACCGTAATCAACAGAGTTGGACACAAGGTAATCCTGATTTTTATGTAAGGAAGAAGAATTAGGAAAGCAGGGAACAGACAAATGTGTGGATAAACAAATTTGAGAATTCGAAAACCTAGGGCAGCTTTGGAAATGATGGAATGGACGTTGCTGGGATGAATTAGTCGGTGAATGAATTATTCAATAAATGGTAGTAACCAACAAAATATCATAACTTTATTTTTCTGAGTTTTCTTATAGGTACTCTGAAAAAAAGAATACTTAACGTGCAAGATTTCGCTTTCCTTTCGTTTCATAGCGCTTACTCAGCTTGGACGTGGTAGGTTAGAAATCAAGCTCCTAAATTAGACTCCCGTATGATGAAAGAACGAATTTGATTGGCCTACTCTGTCGTATATGTAGTTTGTTGTATTTTCTCCGGTGAGCTAGATGGTAACTTTTTTTTGTAACTCAGGAGATTTCGCGATTTGTCCTAAAGGCATCACTCTACGAATCCGAGGTGGTACGGACTTAAGGTGGAGTATTCGTACACGGGATCGCAGATTATGGATAGAAGGGTGATTCCGTCCATTTCTTCCGTGCCGTAAAAAACGGCACGGAAGATACGGCTTCGAGCGCTCCGGTGCGCTATTTTCTACAACGAGTTCGACTTGAGCGCGCCAGCTTTGTGCACGCGCCGCATCTTCCGGACCGTTTTCTATGGCAATCAGGAAGAAATGGACGAAATCACCCTTCTCTCCATAATCTACTATCTTGCATAAGAATACTCCACCTGATATCCGTACCACCTCAGATTTGTGGGGTGATGCCTCTAATACTCCGCCAACGCTCTGTGCTCAGAGGCTGTATTTGTGAATCTCTTCGAAAAGTGTTCCACAAAGAAAGCGTTGGATAACTTATTGAAAAGACTGATCAGTCTAAGACAATTCTTCAAATGAGACTGTGTTTTCAGTTAGCCGCATCCTAATTTATCTAATAAGTAGTAAGTTTTCTCTCGAACAAAATAGGCGCAAATGCTGAAATTTACGAGTTCCACAAAGGAAACTGTTCTTCGTCCGGAGAAACTGCAACGCATCTGCTGCAACTCATTAGCATCTGCAACTTATTATTTTGCAGTCACGAAGGCGTCACAGTTTATTGCTCCCTATAGTCATATGCATACACATGCCTATATACACTTTGATATAGCTGAAGTATACCAAAGGGGATAAACTCTGAAGAAAAATGAGAAGATATGACAAACTACATTTAGGTGACCTTTATGGAATGTGGAGGAGGAAAATATCATCGAGAAAGAACACTATTTAGTTGTGATTCTCATTGGTTGTAAGACGTAGTTTCAGAGGACGTTCCTTCATCGGCATAGGAAGCTATATCATATACTGTGGCGATGTTGATGAGAAGAAAGTTGGAGGCTACGCAGCAGCTGTGATGAACGACCACAATAACCTGGTGCAGAATTTGGCCCAACGTCGTCAAGAAGCGCTTTCGCTTTACGACTGCGGGATCGTAGACGACACAAACTCTGGATCACAGTTGCTCACGCACCTACGGAGACCGCTGAAGACAATCACAAGGACCAAGATGCCCACCCAAGAGGCAGGTTGGAATTGATGGGAAAGCAAAAATGGGGCTGGAACAACTATCCAGTGTGCTTGGAAAATGGTAGCGAACCCAACGTCGGACAACGGTAATCCTCTGGTAGATCTTTATGAGCATACGAACCTGAACATTGTATTCACGTTTAAGAGGTCATCAGCTTACGTGGCGAGGAACAATCCTTTGACGTCAAAAGAGCAGCGCCGGCCGAAAATGACAATTCTTAAACTGCAGCTCGACTACGCTTTGACAAGGAACATTCCCATGTCGGATATCCGAAAGGCTACAGCTGTGTGGGACATTGCATTCGATTCCGACACTCCCCCTCTCCCAGTTGTTCTCAGCGTGAACTGAAGGTTCCAGAAAAGAAGTTGAGGAGTTCAACATCAAGCAAGACTGATATGACAGCCCTAAAGAACGAGAATAGTAGAAGGAATTTCCGCTAACAGGTGTCGATGGAGTGCAGACCAAGAGAGAGCTTAAGTACGCCGGCTATCTCATTAGTTGTATTCAGGATGCTGCAAAGATGCTGCGAAGAAGAAGATGCTCCCGGTTTTGATGCCGATGAAGAAGTTCGCATTCGCATCTACGGAGACTAGATCCAAATATAATTCTGTATATGTCGCCCACACTACTAGCGCTCTTATCGAGAAGCGGAGAAGCGTCTGAGGAAGAAGTTGCGTCATCAGCTGAAACATGATCCTGAGAACGAATCAACGTCAAGAGCGAAGGAGTTTGAAACGGCTTCGGAGTGCAAGAAAGCCAATGTTCTGCTACGAGAGTATATCGAGATGATCACCTTTCCTCAATACTGCAAACAGAGTCGCTGTCGGGAAAGCTACCCATTTGGGGGGAACATTTCAGCATCTTGCTGAACCGACAAACGACATCATTCCCTAAACTCGAGCTTGTCCAACGACTTACGTTTACTGCGACTCTTGACCGTTCTCCCCTTCGCCTTGGTGGTCAGCAATGAACCACCAAGGCGAAGGGGAGAACGGTCAAGAGGTACCCATATGATGTGCCGCCGCGTATCCAGGAGGCTAATGTGCGTCGTTAATTGCACTGCGCGTCTCCTGATACCGTCATAACCGCTACAGTAGCTTGACGGCTCCTTTTGAGCTACGTCTCCCTGACGCCCCGCCTACGCCACCCTCCCCACTCAGTTTGGCGCGTTTGCTGCTCTTACGGCGAATTTTTTCGCCGCGCTTGCATCACTTATGATGTACTTCTGGGATCGAACGAAAAGGAAAGTACCTGGTATTAGATGTTGTTTGAGACTCTACGTAAAGTGTGCTTGTAAGTTAATATAGAGAAGTAAAGTAAAGAGTTTTGTATAAGTAATATGCCATTTAGAAATGCGAATGAGAATGAAATTATTCTGTTTTAACTTGTCAGGTGGGAACCACTCATCCATCTCCGGGAGATGTTTCAAAGATTGTTCCACTGATCGGTGCAATGCTATATTTTTTTTACTCTTTCGCTTTCACGGAATTCATTTTTGCTTATCAAGCTGGGTAAAGCTGGCATAGCTGGACTAACGAGGCGGGAATAATGCCTCGCAGACATACATTGTACCTAAAGGCATATCTCGAAGATATAAATGTCTCTGTTCGCCGTTAATACACCTAACCTGTCGTATTGATTTTATGCAGAGAAGAGATAGAAATGAAGTGATAAAACGCCGTTGAAAGAAGTTTGAAGAACCAAACAAACTTTCATCGTATAAAATGTACAAGCAATTACTGAAATATTTGACATGCTCTTTATATAAACATTGTATCTATGTAAAATTTTGAAAAGGTAAAATGTAGAAAGGAGTTTAAACAACGTATACAAAGTAGTAAGCACATAAAGTTGCTGTACGTATAGCTGCTGCAGTTGAAAGTTGAACACAAGTTCGTTGATTGGCATTGTGACAAACATATACTTATGCACTACGAGTTTACGTAGAAGAGCTAAGACATAAAATTATGAGATGTGTGAAAATACAAGCATGTTATTCTTTTCTCTGCAGCATCTTTTTGAGATAATCTTTACTTATTATTATATTATTTATAATAATAAATAATCCACCGCTTCAGGCGATTGTGGAGGATTTCTAGTTGGTGGAGCAGCAGCGGTAATTACGTGGAAGCGCGCGGTGCTGAAGAAAGGACAGGAGCGATCAGTCGATTTTCACGGGTACCTCTTGTCCTGCACCCACTTGGTTTTGGTCTGTATTTAGAAGATGAAGAATGGAAAATCTGGCGGAGACGACGGACTTAGCCCAGAAATGCTTCCACCTTCTTAGTTCCGTGAGATGACGGATATCGTCCGCTCAATAAGGATTGACGAAAGGATACCAGATTCATGAAGACACGCTGTCATGATTCCCTTAAGAAGTCAACCGTCATGGGACCCAAAACTTCTGAGGGATATCTTCGCTGCGTGAAATGTACAAGGTCTTAGCGGATCATCCTGGATCACCTCATCAAACAACGTGAGGAAATCACCTGTAATGAAAGAGCCGAGTTTCGTCTTGGGTGATCTAAGATTGACTACACGTTCACTGTTAAGAGAGTGATTGAAATGCTGCTGCGGCACTCGAAAGTTATGCAATTTTGCACCGATGGTAATCTTAGAAACTTCGTTTGCCTAATTGATGAAATGAATAGAAAAACAACTGCTTCGATTCGAATACCAGCCGAATGAAGTACATCGTTTGAAAATGAAATTGGATTAAGACAACTGGCCGCAGCGGGATCCTTTTTGCTCAACTTCAACATCATGCGATGAACAGTTAATGAGTGTCCTGCCAGTGTCTTTTTAGTAGTTTTCGGGAAGTATCTGCCGAAAATTTCGCAGTAGGGGACATTTTTTGAGAAGTTCAGGGAGTTCCCGTTTTAAATATATTATATAAGAACACTACCGCATGTATACACATAACATATTTGGCTCCCTCTTCTTTGCCTATTTCATCCTATAACGGCCGAACATTCCACCCATAGTCGACACGTACTCCTTTACGAGTTCGAATCTGGCCACCCCACTGCTGAAGGCCATCAAAACTTAAGTCAAGTATTCGGTACTGAAACCCCTTCAGAGCGGTCTTTGCGCGCCTGGTTAAAGCGCTTCAAAGCCGGAAACAAAAAACTTGAAGAGGAGCTTCGCTCTGGTCGAAAGACTGCAGTATCGTTCGACGAACTAAAGAATCTGGCGGAGCAGCATCTATATGGAGGTGTGCGGTATTTTGCTGCCAGTCCTGGCTGTTCGAAGTCCACAGTGAGCAATGGGCTGCGATCTCTCGGAATGGTGAAAAAGCTGGGTCAGTGACTCTCACATGCATTGAGCGATGGCAACCGCCAAAGACGCCTGGAAATCTGCACTCAGCTGCTCTCCAGAAGCCGCAGATTCGACTGGCTGGACACCGTTGTCTTCGGAAATGAAAAATTGGTCCTCTACGTCAACCACACCCTTAAACGTGCGCGCGCTAGCGATGAAATCGCCGGATCCTTATGTGAAAGGTGAGATCCATGAGAAGAAGGTCATGCTGAGCGTCTGGTGCGGAGTTCATGGAATCTTCCGTTTCGAATTGCTGCCGGACAACACGACAGTTACTGCCAAGGTCTACTGCGCTCAACTGCGAAGACTGGCCGACAAGATCCACAAGGAGCACCCGAAGCTCGACAGCGTTCGCCTGCTGCACGGTAACCTGTGCCCTCACATCGCGAAGAAGTCTTCCCAGAAAATTCTGGAGCTCGGATGAAAAGTTCTACCGCACCCGCCGTACAGCCCAGACCTGGCCCCGAGCAACTACCACCTCTTCTGTTCGCTTCAGCATCACATGGAAGAGAACCGTCACGATGATCCTGACCTCCTCGAAAATGACCTTCGAGCTTTAGCTCCAAGTGGCCGGACTTCTACGCAAAGGGATTTGTGAGACGTTGGCAGAAGGTTGTCTATGTCGAAGGAGATTATTTCGTCGAATAATAAAATGTTGTTAAAAAGTCGTGTTGTTTTGAAATTTAAACGCGAGTAAAACACCGACATCTTGCCCAGCTCACCAAAGTGATCGTAGAGTCTGTTCAGAACTTCCTTTTAGGTTCAAGTGGTCTTCTCCAGTGTGTGTTTGGGGGTCATCCTCAAGGCAACCTGGACAACTCGATCCGATGGTCTCCTTATAATGTGGCCAGCACAGCGAATACGGAAGTGGTGAAGGAAAACCATAAGAAACTTGGCATTAACAGGCAGTTTAGGCGACGCGTAAAGTTTTGCAGAATATGGAAAAGTGACGGATGAATAGATTGTGTGCGACCCCTAGCAGAAGACTGAACAGGATGGCCTCAAGTATGTTCAAGAACGACTCATCTCCCGAGAATAAGTCTCTTTAGCCCATAACACCCGCCCACATTTTAACTCAAAAGTGAGGTAAGTCATTATAAATTACGAATGAGAACATATATGAATTAAGAAAACAACTACATTAAAATCAGCCTTTCATCGTATCACCTTTTGCATATTGCACTTTGTAAATATTATCATGTTATATAATAACGAGCTTATTCTGTAGTTAGTGTATCGAGGTCTGCGTGTGAAATGGAAATCCTATAAGGCATTTAGACCGATCTAACGGCATCACATAGGTGTGTTAACCCCGCAAAAGCAAAGAGGGGTTTCACAGCGCTGAGGTGCTGCGCCAGCGCCATGACTTATTTACCTTAATCGGCGGCTGATGTCATGGCTGATGTCGCCTGACGCGATTATCCGCATCTTCGCCGAGGTGTGTCGTCCTTGAACATAGCTCTGCCCAGCCCTCTCGATCTTCTGCGAGAGCTTGTGAATTGATCCATTCGTCGTTTTCCCATATCCAAGTGGCCTCTTCCAGTTTGAACCCGACAAACTCTTCAAAAGTCGTTGAACAAGGCGAGTTGGTGCTCTTAGGCGAGTGATGGACCAATAAAGCGAAGACGTTTTTCCGCAGCCACTTTCAATGGCGGTGCAAGATGTCGATATCTTGCATACCCATCCGCCGGTACATCACATCGACTTCCGCGTAAAGCTCTTCATTGTGGCATACTCTGGGCCAAATGTAGCCAAACAGCCGCCAAAGCAGCTTCCTTTCCCTGAATTCAAGCCTCTCCATCACCGTAGACGGTGCTGCCTATGTCTCCGATCCGTACATCGTGATAGGGCGAATTGCGGAGACTCGCTTGACTTCGTTGATGATGGAGGTTGACCATAAGCATTTCGTTAAGGAGCTGAATGCGGAAATGGCCTTTGCTTTAGCACAATAGCGATTTGCGTTAGCAAAATGAAATTTGTCAAAGTTATGAATATATATGAAACAGTATATGTTATATATGAAACAGTATCTTTTGAAAAGGAATAAGTTAGGTCAAATTTTGAAGGAATTATTGGAGGATGGAGATGTTCAGTCCTATTTGACGAACACTACAACAGAGTATCAGAAAAATTCTCGGATTTTAGGGAAGGATTAGAAGTGGATTGTTGGGCTTAAACTATTTTGAGGGTTATGAATGTAGTAAAACACACGTATGAAGACGGTGATAGACACAAAGGTGTACACAAACGAAGAATGTAGTTTTTATTTCGAAAAAGAACACAGATTTTACTAGGTCACCACAAGAATATCTACTTTAAAATCCTCACCCCACGAATCTGACGTGATATGGATTTCCGATGGTCAAGGACTATACGGGATCGTAGATTGCAGAAACGGGTGGGACTTCTTCCTAATCGCCGCAAATAACGACCCGGAAAATGCGGCTTCGAACGTTCCGGGCCGCTATTTTCTACAACGAGTACATTTGTAGCGCGCCAACCATGTGCATGCGCTGCATCTTCCGTGCCATTTTTTACTGCAATTGGGAAGAAATGGATGTAATCATCCTCCTCCCCGAAATTTACGACCCCGTATAAGCATAACCCACATGAAACCCGTACTACCCCAGATTTGTGGGGAGATGCCTTTAAATCTATTTCGAAACCTTCCTCTCCCTCTGTAGTATAGAGTGAAGAATTTACAATTACTCCTGTAGCTTTACGTCTACTTTTGCATTCGCTTTATATTTGTGGCAGTGGCACAGCTGAATATTCTGAGGGTTCCGCCAATTTTTTTGGAAAAATTGTATTTTGAATCAAGCTGTGTCCCTCTTTTTCTGTTTATTGGTTTCACTTGTGATGTGTAAGAAATGTATGTAGAGTGTAGTCAGTCTAGAGTTCAATCCCATCAAATTCTGACGTACAACATACAGCATATGTTGTAGGTGATAAATCAGAACTGAGACGAGGTGATCGTTACGCTGAAGAAAGACGTGACCTCAAGCAGTCATAAAATGCGTTAAAATGAGAACAAAGCACCCTTTGATGAGCAGTTGTTGTGTGTGCTAGAAGAAGTAAGAACTGATTTTTGAAAGTTTCCTTTTCATAAAACTTGTGCATTGGTTTTTTTTTTGTTGTTGCACCTCTGACGTTATTCTCTGCAGTGACGTTGGTTATCACAGTCGTTGAAATTTGAAGGGACGGGATGAAGCCGATAAAATTTCTCATAAGAAAAAGAATTCTCGAAGAAAAGAAAGAAAAACATTACTTCTGCGAAAGAGGAGATCTATGAAAGGCTGCGCTCAAAACAAGCAACTTTTAAAGGATTCTGTAGGAACTCACATGATATGTTAATGAGAAGTACAAAGTGTTCGAAATATTTGAGAGAAATATTTGGAGAACCACGGGTTGTGTTCTCCACTGAAGTGTCATCAATATCCTAACGGAGCAAAAATTGAAAACTCGTTTAGCGATGATTTGCAAATTGAACATGATTCTGAAGCGAGCGAACTAGTCTAGATAGAAGCAAAAAGCTGTGAGATTGAGGACTTTAGGAGAAAGTCAGCTGGTTGCGTAGTTAAACGACAGCTAGCAAAATAAATGCTGAAGACCACAGTTCTGAGGTAGACTCGTCAATATTCAAATGAGTTCACCTGCACTTTTCACTTGAGAGCCACTGTTGACACATAAACAGTGTACTTGACTTCCTCATTACTCTTCCTATGATCCCTAAAAGAAATTTCCGGCTGAAATTGGCCGAAAATAAAAGTATGAGGCATGAAGAAGGAGGGAAAGGAATAATCGAATAAAATCTGATATAATTTCAGAGGGCCTATGGTGATGAAAGTTACGACAGACGAGGGCGAGGAGGAACGGACTGAATGATTCTCAGAGAAAGATCTATAGTCTGAAATAACCAAAATCGAGATTGAGCACAGAATTCGTGGCACCAGAAAATCACTAGGAACCGGGGCTAAGCTGTTTTCGACTATATATTGAATAAAATAGATAACTTGCAAAACTTGTTGGTCACATGAGCTGTTCACGCCCGACGATGTAGCTGCATACATCGACGAACTCAGAGACAAGTCAGCGTCACGGTTGTGGTGACACTGTTGCATGAAGCAGTACACCTACTAACGATTGCACATATTTTCTTACATGTTTGTTGTTCGTATTTGTTTTTTCTCTAGAATGTTTTCTTTAATTTTGAAGTTAATTTCGAGAATTAAATAAGGATTTGCGAGCTTAATTACGGTACTAGTGGGCGAAAGATAGGAAAGGTGAAAAAGATTTCCAATTAAGAGGAGTCGACGCGTCTCGCCCCCGTGCTAGAGTTCCAAAATGAGAGGGAAGGAGAGACGAACTTCGAAGAAGGAGGAGGAGGACTCGGCTTCATTGGAGTTAGCACATCTATGTCGAATGATTGGATGCGATAGAAAATGATAATCTGTTTCAACTTATTAGCTGGCTGCTCTGCCGAGGAGAAGGCAGCTGATGAGTGGAAGGCTGGGAGGGAATAAATCGGACAGAACAGTTAGCAAAAGTCCTTACAAGCACAGAATTCTGTTGGGTTTGTAGTTCCTTCAAACTATAATTAAGCGTTTTTGCTTCGTTTACTGACATGTGCAATCAGGCCCACGCGGAGTAAAAACGGTACTTGTGGCTCATCAGCAGAGAGAAAGCAGGACTAGCCCTCACCTTTTTGTCACCTACTTTCCCAAACCTATCGAGTGTGCTGCAGCCGGCAGAGTCAGTGAGAGAAATGATTAAGGTCTAATGTTAACCTAGTGTGGTCCTTCAAAGCGTAATTTCGTACAAGAAAAAGTGATATTTCTTTGTCTTCGTCGGTGCTTTATTATTATAATAATAATTATTATAATAGAGCTTGTGAACGAAGGGACGTATAAATGAGTGTTAGAACGACTTTGTGAACGAGAGCGTAAGTGAAGTGATAGGAGAGCGAGCGAAGTTTGAATGAATAAATAAACTCGCTAGCCTGTAGATAAGAGTTTAACTATAAGTAAATCAGAAAAATCAGGAACAATAAGATGAAATTATCAAATGGGTGAAATGTGAAAGGAGTGTGACACAGTGAAAGCCCTACTACAAAGCATATTTAGGGAAGCTTGCTCACGGAAGTGAAAAATGTTTTTTTTTAATTTGATTAGATATATACATTATACATTGACACATTGATGGAGTCAACGACAGAAAGAGTTCAGTGTTGTTGTCCTACAGGGAAAGAGGAAAAGAAACGAGAGAAGAACAAAAAAAAGTAGTACAGTAAGGAATGAAGTTGGGAGGAAAGACATTAACACTGCAAGGAAATGAAGGAATCTCTTAAATGGTATGACTACACGTCAGAATCTTCTTAAAATTAGAATTAGTTTTGAAAAAAATCAACATTCTCGAAATTAACAATTTCATAAGCAGAGCGGAAGCATAAGAATTTTAACATAGCTATGACCACAGGTAGCCTTCCACGTCTTTTGCTTATGACGAAGAGAATATTGCTATATCTATCACTGAAGGGATTCTGCTCAGGATAGAGACCTGGCCTAAACGAATGAAGCTGTAGGTTTCTGAGATCTAAAATCATGAATATCGCTTAGTCATCCTCTCCTTGCTAATAATGGAAGCAATCTGAATAATCGGGAAGACCCTTCAAAGACGTGTTAGCGAGCGAACCAGCTTTTCTCGAAATGGAGTGTTCGCTCACATCAAACGAGACAACTCCAGCTGTGCTGGGAACTATGAAGTTATTATTAATTTTTTTAGAGGACCAGAAGAACCGAACGCGCTTTGAAAGGCAAAAACGCCGCAGCTGGATTAAGAGGACTGCGGACGGTTTACGATCTTGTTAAAGGATTATAAAGATAAAATAATGCAATCGAATAGCGGATATAGTGTAACAGTCCGGCTCGTGAAAATCTGAACTGGTGGAAATCACTTTTAAACTCATCTTTCCGAACTCACTCCTCTCTCCAAACCAAAATCAAAACTCTAACACAAATTCTCTCATGTCAAGTTAGTGTAGATGCCTTGTGGAACCCACAAAGAAAGGAAATACATAACGATATAAGCTCTGAGAAATCTTTTCCGCTTCAAACTGTCCTGAAGAATTTATAGTCGCTACCATTTAGTTTACATTGCGTGCATCCTTTTTTTTTTACTTTTGGTTCTTTTCTTTCAAGCTCCCTGAGCAATACAGGGGTCATGCAACATTCATGACAGGTTGAGACTTAGGAGAGAGTTGAAAGAGAGGCAATGAGAATATGAGTATGACACGCTTTTTCCAAAGTTCATTTGAAAAGTAAACATCACCGAAACCCAAAATCTGTGTGGATACGCTAATAACGCCTTCACGTCGTTACTTGCTGATGTGCAAACAGTTTGATTTCAAAACATTAATTGGGATAAACTGTTACTGTTATTGTTGCCGATACTGTTGATGATAAACTGTTACTGTTATTGTTGCCGTTGAATAACCAGAGATTTGTTCTCACAGTGTTCCGTGGAGAACATGATGTGAATTGGTCCTGTGTTGTTCCAGAGACCAGAATGATAGTGTGTTCGACAAAGGAAATTCATCAGAAACCAAACGAAAACGAATTGAATTGGAACATGGCGAAATGATATCTCTTTAACTGTGGATATGGAAAAGCCGAGCACAGGACATGTACTGTCTTATTTCTTGCTGATTTCAAGACTTACCAGGGTGCGATGTTAGGTTTTCATTTAATTGAACATTTTCCAGTATCTTAGCAATTAGTCTTTAGTAAACTTGTTGTCTTATAGGAACATCCGTCATCAAGTGCGATGATTCAGCCATGTTCCTGTGTATGTGCTGTCTTCAGAAGGAGATCCAGTGTGAGTCTATGCCTTCATCTTTTGGGCAATTCTTCTAACCGAGATTTGCTGCTGTGAGATAGTCACAAAGGCTAAAGAAAATATGGTCGAAGGAAAAGGTCGGAAAGGGCGGATGAGTATGAATTTTGAAGTCCAGCTCTAAGTGCTTTAGTGACGTTGTTTTCATACGTCATCTTCGAGAAGAAGTAATCATTTGGTGCAGCTGAATACTAAGAAAGAGAAATAGCGTTCTCCTCCCAAGTTTTTTTTCAAAGCATAAATGTTCCATCTTTGTCGTGGTGCTTTGATTCGGAGGTAGAAGAACATCACTTCAGGAAACCATTAGTGTCGGGTTGGCCTTTTTTGGTTACCTCGCATCCTCACAGTGTGCAGGGAGTGCGACATGGTAAAGGATGTCATGAGAACAAGCAGCAAATGTCATATCCATCCATTTCAGCGCACTTCGTTCGCAAAAACAGACATGGCTGGTCGATATTTTTCAATTTTCACCCTTTAATGCTATAAGATACTATCTTTGAAATGCTATGATATTAAAACCAGCTACAGTACCTTGGCACTGATGTTGTGCCTACAGTAGTCCTCCCTTCACTAGTCTTCGTAGTCGCGAAACTCAATTTTAATACAATTTAGTTGAGAAGTTGTAGTCGTAGGGAACTGCATTCAAACCTCTTTCACTTTCACCTAATAATAGTGAGGAAAGGTCATCCCATCACTCTACGAGCAGATAGTTCATTAGCAAGAGGAGTGAAGGGAACAGCAAAAAATCGAAAACAGGAGTTGAGTTAAATATCAACTAGCCAGAAAAAAGAAGATCGTCGTAGATTATGGAGAGAAGGGCGATTTCGTCCATTTCTTCCTAATTGGCGTAAAAAACGGTCCGAAAGACGCGGCGCGTGCACAATGCTGGCGCGCTCAAATCGAACTCGTTGTAGAAAATACTACTCCAAAACGCTCGAAGTCGATACTCCACCTGAAATCCGCACCACCTCAGATTCGTGGGGTGATGCTTTTGAATTTCTAAAGACTTATATAGATTTTGCTAATAATACCATAATCGCTGAAAGAAGAAACTCGAGGAAGCAATAAAAGTTTTCATTCAGGATAATTATAGGGAAAAAAGGTAAATCTAGATAGCGAATTCTATGAATTCACATCAGAATGGTCCTGTCAGCAATGTTCAAAAAAGGAATTGTTGTAGAAAGTTGCTCAAATTTCCATTGCAGGATTTTCAGAATATAAAAACCAGGGTTACGAAAAGGGAGGTGAAAAAACAAAAAAAGACAGATATCGTTGGAAATCTGAGAGTGAACATTTGTGAAATGTAGCTATAAATGATGTGAGAAAGAATAATGAGGGCGTTCAAAGAGGACGCAAGAAATCTGAAAAGGTTTTTGGACTAAACAACGCTGTATGTATTGTTAAAGGAGTGATCGAATGGTGTACCTCAAGTGCGAAGGGACTCAGAGGGAACGAAACATTCAGAGCATCATCGATAATTTTTCTTTGAAATCCCTATAGAAACATATTTCAAAACCTATATTTCAAAACTGCTTCGAGTTCAGACAAATTCAACAATACAGAAAAAGAGTACATCTGTAAGTGTTTAAATTTTGTTCAAATAATAACAGTATCTATGGACGATGTTACTGCAAGAATGGCTACATGTAAACCAGTCAGCACCTTCATCGTTTTTTTTTGTGTTATTGAACAGCTAAGAGAAAATAAGCGAAAACGAAATAGAGAAGTGAACAAATTCCCCGTAAGTGGTAGGAAGTAGTAACGTCTGCAGTTCAAACGTTACTAAAAGTATTTAACAGAAATATCTTACGGAAGCTCCAAAAAGTCAACCAACAGGATATCATTAACGAACAACAAAAACAGGCTACAATTTTTCTGAATGAAACTACGAAAGAATTGTTTCCCATTCTTCACCGTTCAATCGTTTTAAGTAGTCCTTCGCAGCTCTCTAAATTCATCTCTTTTGACTGTTGCATAAAAAGTTTTCTCTGTAAAGAAACCATGAGATAGCAGATATATAGAGCGAGAAATTTTGGTGACATTTTTGGGGCTAGCCTCTTCACTATTGATTTATCAGTGCTTGTAATTGATCAATATGAGTTACGTAGGACTAAGTGTTCACGACTGCAACGTAATATGTCCAATATTGCGTTTAAATAAGATATCCGATTCGTCTACTAGTGTAATTCTCGAAGAACGAATCCAGTCTTGTAGATCTGAGAGAATTGCGAGTGAGGTGAAAAAATTTAATTCCATTTATATTTTCTATTTATTTTATTACAAAGAAGCAAAACAAGGAGTTAAATTGAGTGAAGAAGCAAAAGATGGAAACAGAGTAGTAAAAATTTTCTGCACTGAATGCATATACTGTCACTTTTCTTTCTTTCCACTCGTTAATTTCTTGGAGTAAGTCTAAAAGCCTAAAAGAGTTTGTTTTTAGGCATTCTAACCCTGCTAATCCTGAGAAAGCTGCCCTTGTGGAATGTAGACTGTTTGAAGGAGTTACATTTCCAGAAATACCACAAAAGCTTTTGTTAAAGCACGACGATATTGGGGCAGACATGCGTCGACACCACCCAATTATCAGTAATAACACTACGCGCTTCACACACTTACTATCGAGTAGCGAGCCGACTGAGTAACGGTAGACTCCCTAGATTCCATTAACTAGATTCCTACTAAGGCGATTCAAGTCTTCAATTTGATCCAACGTTGTTCTCTTTGTGCAATACGTGCAAAAGTTTGTTTTGTTGTCGAAAAAGATGCTAAAATATTTCGCAGAAGTCTGTCATTCGGAGAAGCAGACTTTTAAAAAAATCAAAAAACGCAGCGAGTTGATTGAATTGTTGCAAACAATGCATTTTGCATATTTGAAATTAGTGTACTTGACGGAAAAGTACACATTCATCGTTCACGTGAGTTAAATGTATTTCTGCTTTTTTTGCAAACTAGGGAGAAACACAATTTCTTTAACTAATTGTTGTTCATATAAAGCTGAGATAAGCGAAACAGACAAAAGCAGCAGTAGAAGTGACCGAAACGAAAAGAAAGTAAGGCAAAAAAATAAGCGCAATGACCTGGAACTTCTACACCACATATGAGTGACGAGATAAAAACCAGGAGGAAAGTTTTATGAGTTTTTTCCTTGTTATTCTGCCATATAGCAGCAATTGAACGGTGCACATAGCTGCTGATCAAGGAATGCGGACCAGAAAACTGCCATCCAGGGACTACAACGGCATTTGAGAATCATCGCCCGAAAGTCGTTGACGCATTCTAATTTCCATATTTGTTGTCTCACTTAAAGTCAATTGGGCGGAAATTTGGAGTGATTCCCGCATGATTGTACATTGAAAGAACCATTCTTGCTCTTTCCATATGAAACCTAAAGAAGAGTAAATGAGGGAGGTTGGGTATTGATTGGTACAACAGCAGTTGCAAAGTACTGTAGCTTGTTTTTGTATCATACCATCTCTAAGGTGGCGTCTCAACATTAGAGTGCTAGAGGTGGAAAATTTTGACCAGCGAAGTCTGTTTTTGCGAAAGAGATGCGCTAAAATGGATGGATGTGGCTTAGTTGCGATTTCTATTGTTTGCCTCTCTATCTTGGTATGCACGCACTTTTTTAGAAGATCGGCAAAAATGGAATTATAAGAAATTCATTATTTCTTTCCACTTGTTTTTTTCTATGTAACCTAAATTTATTGAAGTAGATACTCTCAAGAATAGGAAAGCGCTTTCGCAGAGAGAACTCTCACCTCAGTCTCAGTGTGTAGTAGGCATTCAACTTATTCAAACAATATTTGTTTACTTATAGGTAAGCTAATTACGTCATATGCTACTCAAGCATTCGAATGCGCGATAGTGTCATTACTTGAATATCGCAGATATTAAGAAATTAAACTGTTAATTAGATATCAGAAAAATCGTGATTGTAAAACTCTCATCCGTTGCAATTTTGAGCTTCTGTGACTCAGTGCTGAGCAGAAAAGAAATACTAAATGGTAAAAATATTATTAATCACTTCTGAGATTAGCCGATGTCCAAATGACCCCCACATGAAAAGGCTAGAAAGTTAAAAATTAATAATTAAAGATTAACTGAAGAGTCAAAAGAGAACATTAAAAGGTTGGTATTTAAACAACAAGACAAACAACTGGACTTATGTGCATCGGAATTTTGTCCCATAGCTCATAAATCGCATCTAATAAATCGCTGCGATTAGACAAACAGGAATGTGCGGAGGCGAATAGAAATGCAAACTACGATCTTAGATTCTTGCAAGACGAATATATCTCAGATTCGAATTCCTGTGCGTGATTATTGATATGCTCTATGAATCCGAAAACACTTCTCGCTTCTAAATACTATAGATTGGATCCCTTCCCTCCAACGAAGTGAAGCACTAGAATACTACCGAAGAAAAATGAAGGGAACGAAGCAGAATAACCCGGTACGAAATCATCTTAGCCTCATGTTGGCCACAAAGGTCTCGAAAGTTTTAAAACAACAAAATAATCCGAAAAAATTGCTAGTAATATGTTGATAGACGGTTTATTGATCGAGAATGTTGTGAATTTGCAACCTCCTTATTTTTGAAAGAAAATTTTGATGCTTTTTGTTCCTTTAAGAAAACAGTATGAACATAAATGAGTGCGAAATCGCAGGATAGGAGGGCCACCATGGTTTGCTTATAAATAATATATTAAAGAACACAATAATATAAACAACAACAACATAATTCGAATAAGTGAACACTTAAAAGAAGTAGAAAATTGCTGAAAATTTGTAGCAAGGAGTGTTGGATCCTTGTGTGTACATATGCACAATGGCATCGGTGAAAAAATAGCAAAAGAATTGTAGGAAAAACTCATTATCTGGAGAAGAGGAGGATGCGCTGGTTTTTGCTTCCTCTGTGTCATATTTTCGTGAGGAATACTAATCAGGTGGATGTTATGAGGAATTGTTATCCAGATGCTTTATAATATATGAGACACGATCGTGAGACTTGCGGAACGATAGAGTCATCTTCAGAATTCATCACGTGAACTGGCTATTTAATGCTGCGCGGTTGTTGAACAGAAGAGTAAGGTGTGGCGTAGGTAAGGTAAGGTGTTGCAAACATGACCGTACTCATGCCCGGTTACCCCCAATTATCCGAAAAACTCCTATTACTCCCCCGTGTGATACCGTCTTTCCAATTATCCCACACACTCTGCGATAGAACGCGAGCAACCACGACGTCGTTCGACGTCCAGTATCCAAGTGATATAACTCAAATAAATTGCTCCCCCTCCGCAATCGTAGGCGCTTTTTTACCCGTAATGGACTTTTCTCAGATTAAAAGGATTAATTACACATTTACAATTACAATTACATTACACGACGTTGATCGATCCCTATGGAGATGTGCCTACGCGTTCGACTTCAATTTAAAATTCGTTTGGGATTCATGAACACGCGTGCAGCCATATATTGACTGACGGGAGTGAGGCGATGAATAAAGTCAGTGTTTCTACCTTCCGGACAATCTCGTACCAATTCATCGACCAGGGACGCATGAAACGCTCCGTTGCCACTAGAGAACCACTAATCGTGCAGTTACACGCAAGCCTCTTATCGAATGCCCTGTCTGACCTCATCAACCTTTCTTGGGATTAGGAAGAATTGACTGTGGTCAGGCTCATACCTGTGAACAAAACCTTTACACCCATTTATCTATTAAAGAGACGTCAACATTGCCAATTTCGTATACTACCAATTTCGCTACCTGCACTACCTTTATGGTGGACATTTACACCTCTGCTCACTCTGGATAGATTTGTGATGCACACGCGACCGACATCCTTCTCCATTAGGAAACATTAGTTTCATACTGCATGTGAATTTATAATTGGATATTTTATGTTAGCAGATTAATTAATTAAAGAAATAATTCAAAAAATACATCGAAAAGTAGTGCTTTATTATAAATCCTGATACTGTTGTGATAAGATAACTTTTTTGAAAACAATCAGAAATTATCGTTACCGGACTCTGTGTATTCGAAGTAACTGAGCCTCTTTAACAGCCGCAACGGTGTTCCGCGTTGAGGCTGTGGCGAGGGGATTCCACAGGGTTGTGCCAGGGAAGGTGAAGAAGATTGAGAAACCTTCATTGTAGTTTTTGGAAGCATTTTCTTGTGAAGATGAGTGCATCAGAGTTTGAAAAGTTGTGATTTCAAGTATCTTACTCAGGTATTATGACGGTGACTTGAATTACTTGACTAAATCGGCGGGCTGTTATTGTCGGCTCTTTGCCGAAGCATGTCGTTCTTGAACACAGCTCTATCGAACCTTCTCAATCTACAGCAAAAAGTGAATCCATCCATTCGTCACCATTTCAAGTCCTGGTAGACCTGGTGTCTCGCACGAACCGACGCCGAATGATCCAAGTAACTCAGCTCGGCAATGTCCGGCAGTTCAGCAAGTAGTTCAGTGATGGAAGAGTTGTAACTGAAGATTCCAGTTCCCTTCTAAGTATAAGCGGAGCCACCACGAATAGGTAGCAATCCTATTCGAACACGCATCCCTATGACGGCTGTAATTTGGTGATAGATTTTATGATTAAGTAGTAGTAAGAAATACTCAACAGTAACTCACGTTCCTCATATGTTTACGAGATCGATAGCGGAGATTCTGACCCAATTAAGAAGTTGAAAAAATAAAGAAATACCCGAAGTTTTGTTGTTTTTACAACCCCATACTGAGCGCTTAGTATAAGTCGACATTGGACATACATGCATACATTGGGCCCTCCGGTCTTGCTGTTTTCTCGCAATTGGACCAGAGGGTCCAATCTAAAGAGTATAGAACATCGAATGCAGGCAAACCAACAATTTGCCAGGACCGTATGGCTAACATGCAACACTACGCGATCATCACTATTAAGTACTTACTCCAATGATATACGTCTAAAAGGATCCAATTTTAGAATGACACGAAAACTGACACGCAACATTTGAAGATCTCGCCCATACGCACATAAATTAAAGTCTTCATTAGTTTGTTCGGAACTTCAAACAAACATCAACGCTATTACTTCTTTTACTGGCGGTCGTGTTCCGTCAGCAATAGAATCAGTGATGTCGATGTTCGAATAAAAACGGCAGCTAAACTAGTTTTTTTTTCCTGGATGTTGTCTTGCATTGGTAAAATAATTACCTCTTGAACGCACATTTCTGAGCACTTAGACCGATCTTTATTGCAAAACTTATTGAAAGGTTGCAATTTTGCGTGACACTTTTCTCCAGCGAGTAATACAAGAAGGAAATTCGATCAGTGAGTGCTTGCCTTGAAAATGATGCCTTAAAAATGCCACCATCTATTCAGATTTCTCAACTTTCCAACAATTTATGTAATTCCACTATTGTTTGGTTGTTATACGTTTTGCTAGAACGCATTAGTAGCACCCTTTCTCACGACTTGAAAAGTTTCTCTAGTTTAAAAATACTTCCACCAGTGCAGAAAGCCAGCAAATCACTCTACTAGGGAGTAAAGAAAATCCTAACTGTGAACGATTATCATGGAAAACGGAATCAGAACAGGACAGTACGTGCCACATCTAGCGGGCAATCAGTTCTTTCCAAATCCTGGTCGATTCAAATTCATTCCGTGCCAGTGTGACTCAACATGTTCGATATATCTTGAACTTTGCGAAGGAAGCAACTCTTGTATAAGAGAGTGATAAAGTTGGTGGAACGTATCCTAAACTGCCCTCTGAAGGCTTTGTGAAATTAAATCTACAGTTATCGTAACGTAACTAACGGTATCAAAATTTGAAACCAGCGTTTTTGGAACATTCTAAAGTCAGAGATGTTTGTTTTTATGGCCATTAAAAATTTTCGAGCACTGTAAATGGAAAGATCTTTGTTTCTACATATAAAGGATAAAGGATAAGGTGTCTGGCGTTAATCAATCCGCTTGGGATGCGTCCCGAGGTTCATTTCAATTCAGAATCGATTATCCTCCCAAACGTGTAACTGGCCTATACAATGACTGGCGGTGGCTAGCCGATGTGCCAAGTCAGTGTTTTTATCCTCCCAGACGAGTCTGGTACCAATTTATCGACCCCTAAAGGGATGAAAGGCTTGGTGAGCACTAGGGCGAATTCGAACCTCCGATCGATCGTGCAGGAAGCGGAGCCTCTAACTGCTACACCACACCCGCCGTTTCTACATATGTAGAATAAAATGTGTTTGGGAGATGCACATAAAGAAATATAAGGAATAAACACGAAGAAATGTTCACATATGCTAAGAACAACACAAATCACAAAAACAAACAAAAAAGAACGCCAAAAGACTCTAATTCCTACTTTCCTCTAATCTTGACACCAAAAGTAGTATGTTTCGTAGTATTTATTTTTCTTAACTACAAAACCTACGGTCCGAAAACACGGTCAAAAAGGCTGATGCCCTTCATCTCGGCTAACGTCTTCTCTTCTTTGGAATCTGTAGACTTACTATGTTCACGACAGCGGCAAGGGTCTCATCTGACAGGCGGTGAAGAAACATCTCTGGCTGATCAATCGCATAATCCGCTGTGTCACCTGATTGTTGCCAATCAAAACCGACATTGTGGAACTCAATCCTCTCTTCGAAAAAAAGAGAACGTGTTGGAAAGAAACTTGATTAATTAGGTGCCTGGTGCTTATTTTAGGTGCAGCAGAGAGAATAAGAATGCAGGAGTTAAAAAAGGTAAAAAAAAGGACCTAATTGAATAACATTGTGCGGGAATCGATCCATTTAATTCAAGCATTCAGCAGTCGACAAAGAATGAGTTACCATTTCTTTAAAAATTGAATTCAAATGAAGTGTACCACTAAATTGACAATGTTGGGATGTCTCCATTAAAGGGGTAGAAGGTTACGAATAGAGCGACTTTCGCAAATAACGTGATGCAGCTATCAACGCTAGTAAAGATAGCATACCACGAAATTGACGAAAATGGGATCTGTCCACGCATAGATAGGATGGTTGAGATCACGAATTATGAGCGCAATCTAGTGCAATTCTCCCTAGCTGCATCGAAGAATAGCGTGAGGAATGGTCTTTGTGATCGAATTTCCCTACGAGGTATCTTTTAACACTCCTTGTGCAGGCTGCTGAGGGAACCGGCGTGAAAAGGTGTTATGCGTTTTAACAGAGCCCTTTCCCCACGCCTTTTCTGGGACAATTACGGGGAATTGATCGCGGTCGCGCTCATGTCTAAACCCAAAACCTTGCTTTTGATGGGGAAATCCCGAAACCGCCTTTAAACGTACTCGCCAATTCTCGTCTGAATTGCGAGACGCATGCACTTGTCTTGTCGGCGCTAGAAGGACACTGGAACCAGTCTTACTTGTCATTTGAAAATTAAAATAAAATGAGATGTGTTTATCGACCAGGGCATTTAAAACAGGACAAGTAAGCTTATTGAATATACAGAAGCAAAAAAACGAGACTAGCAAACCTGATCTGAAAGCAAACGAAAATTAAGTCTTGTAAATTTCCTAAATTCTAGACATGCATACGTAGGCTGTAACTACTTGTTTAATGTCACGACCATAGGGAATTTACATCTGTAGCTTAGTGGTAGAACTGTACTATCTTTCTTACTTCCTACCATTAGAAAACATAAAGAAAAAAAGCGATTCTCATAAAAGAATTGAAGGAACAAAAGCAGTGTGAGAGAATAAGATCAAATGGAAACCATGATTATCTATTTTTCTCGAAAGAGGTTAGTGAAGTCCTGACAGAACGCGCTGCTCTGCGATCAGATAAGGAACTGTGACCGAAATTGCACAACTAGTGGGAATACGACATTTGCGTAAGTATGCAAATTAGCCGACATTAACAGAGAAACAACAGCAACTTGCTAGTAGGCAGACAGTGGGGGCTTAAGGTCTGGGAATCTGCTTGCAAGACTGGGGCTAACGGTATTGTACGATAAGGCTACCTACCATTAAGGCTGGTTGTTTTTTTTTGTCTCCTCAAACTTATTTTTGGTTCCAACCTCTTTGTTTTCTAATATGTATTCTTAATTTGACTCACACGAAAGGCTTTGGCAAGGTTTTGGATCCATATGGAACACTCACATAGGTTTTAGTTTTTTAGTTGGACATTTTCTCGTACATCCCGGTGGTCTTATGTGGTACATCTAAAAAAATGTCTCGAATATCTCGTGCTTTCGTGTACATCTAAAAAATCTTCTATTTAGTGCAACACTCAAGAGTTCGATATATCTAGAAGGTGTCTAATTACGCGTTAAATTTATGTTCAGGCGCTAAAGTAGCGGCTATGAGGAAGTCGTTCTAAATCTTGTTACAACATTTACCTTCCCATCATTTTAAAATTAAATGTTTAGAAGTGCTGTAAGTTTCAATACCGTGACGTGCATGTCAGTTTTTATTTCCCACGTCCAATGGGCAATATTAGGCAGTTCTCGAGAATTTTGATGCACTCACCCTTTTGTCAGATATTCTTGTCATTTTATTCTATAAAATACCTTTGTATAATCTCTCTTGTCATCCTAAGTATGTAGTATTTAACATAATAAGTTTTGATCACGTAGGAAAGAGTGGAAATTCCAGTGTAGTTCTCTTCTCAACACAATTTTAGGGTGGAATCGAAAGTATATGTATGTAGTGACGCGAAACGATTTTGGTAAAGCCACGAGCCACTGCAAAAAAGAAATTAAGTAATTAAAAATGACTATAAACCTTCAAAGAAAAGTGAGAATTTTAGAGAAGTCGTCAGTTCCAACGATTCGGTGAGATTATAATATTTTCAAAAATAGTGGATTTTTTACCTCAGAAATAAAGCAATAGTCACCTCTTTAATTAAAGGCAGCATACTTCGAATCTGAGGTGGTGAGGGTATCAGCGGGAAACGCTAGGGAAGGTTTAGTAGATTGTAGGATCCACAGTGGTTCCGCTCTGTCCGGGGAGTGGGAGACGCCTTTTTTTAACCACGATTTTAGTTGCAACGCGCCACCTTTGTGCGTGCGCCGCATCCAAGTGCGAGCGGCCGGCGAATAAAAGATCTCTTCACCTTCCGTACAAGTGGAACCGTGCAGCATAGAGGAGCGTGCTAACATTCCTCAAAGGAACTAAAGAGTTCCCCACGCCTTTTAAAAGACGAGTAGGGGAACCACGCTGGGTTTCGCAATCTACTAATAAAACTGTGAATTCTGCACTACGTTAAAATGGTGATACCTGCCTTTAGGTGCTTTTAATAGTTCTAATTTGTGACCTGGCCCATTTTCTAGCCGCTTCGTACTATTGCAACCTCCAATTTATTCTGCACACCTTATCATCTGATCTGATTTAAACGTTGATTCTGACTAATAATAGGGAAATCCCTGGAAAGCAACTTGACAACTAAACTCAATCATTCTCAAGTTTGTTTACCAAAAGGTTAATAAAGAATTGTTTGTAAATATTCAACAAATTGCTAATGGAATACGTAACTGAAATCATTCTTTTGGAGTTTGGTTTGGTTTGTGGTAACGGAACACAATACGAATGAATATTGGAGCATTAAATAAAATAAACGAAAAAACACACATCATAAACAAGTTTTTAAAAATAATACGGTGAATTCCAAATGCGAATACAATTAGAGGTCAAATTCAAAGAACTAATACTAATAAATAATAATAAATAACATTCAAATAGTCTAGAAATAGTAAGAAGGTGAGAATGGTTGAAATTAGAAAAATTGGAAGATGCTTCCCGCAAGATTTCCATCAAGGTATCAGCGTAACTACGAAAAAGGGAGGAAGACACGTGTTTAGTACCGTATGGAAAAAATGTTGACGACGATGTCAACAAAAGAAATGGTAAACCCTTTCATTGTTGAGATAAAAACGAAATACACCATGAAGGAAGAATAGAATTTGAAAAAAAGCACTTCAAATGCTACAGAGAAAGTAACGAAGAATAAAAAATGGGAACAAAAGGATTATTGCCAGGAATTGATGGTAAAGTTCGCATTATCAGGACGTGTTTAGCTAAAAAAGGGAGAAAATATTTTATTATTAAATATTTCAAATATTTTACAAAATATGAAAAATATTTTACAAACAAAAATATGCTGGAGAAAGTGAATAGCGGAAGAAATGAAGAAAGTAAATGTCATAAAAAAAGAAGGGGATAAAA